>NC_091169.1:15650649-15740649 GCF_040958095.1 Procambarus clarkii | reverse complement strand
TGTATGCTGTTAATTGTGTATAGTGTTAGTGGTGTATGGTGTTATTGGTGTATGGTGTTCGTGGTGTATGCTGTTAATTGTGTATAGTGTTAGTTGTGTATGGTGTTAGTGGTGTATGGTGTTAGTGGTGTATGGTGTTCGTGGTGTATGCTGTTAATTGTGTATAGTGTTAGTTGTGTATGGTGTTATTGGTGTATGGTGTTCGTGGTGTATGCTGTTAATTGTGTATAGTGTTAGTTGTGTATGGTGTTCGTGGTGTATGCTGTTAATTGTGTATAGTGTTAGTGGTGTATGGTGTTATTGGTGTATGGTGTTCGTGGTGTATGCTGTTAATTGTGTATAGTGTTAGTTGTGTATGGTGTTATTGGTGTATGGTGTTAGTGGTGTATGCTGTTAATTGTGTATAGTGTTAGTGGTGTATGGTGTTAGTGGTGTATGGTGTTAGTGGTGTATGCTGTTAATTGTGTATAGTGTTAGTGGTGTATGGTGTTAGTGGTGTATGGTGTTCGTGGTGTATGCTGTTAATTGTGTATAGTGTTAGTTGTGTATGGTGTTCGTGGTGTATGCTGTTAATTGTGTATAGTGTTAGTGGTGTATGGTGTTAGTGGTGTATGGTGTTCGTGGTGTATGCTGTTAATTGTGTATAGTGTTAGTTGTGTATGGTGTTCGTGGTGTATGCTGTTAATTGTGTATAGTGTTAGTGGTGTATGGTGTTATTGGTGTATGGTGTTCGTGGTGTATGCTGTTAATTGTGTATAGTGTTAGTGGTGTATGGTGTTATTGGTGTATGGTGTTCGTGGTGTATGCTGTTAATTGTGTATAGTGTTAGTTGTGTATGGTGTTAGTGGTGTATGGTGTTAGTGGTGTATGGTGTTCGTGGTGTATGCTGTTAATTGTGTATAGTGTTAGTGGTGTATGGTGTTAGTGGTGTATGGTGTTCGTGGTGTATGCTGTTAATTGTGTATAGTGTTAGTGGTGTATGGTGTTATTGGTGTATGGTGTTCGTGGTGTATGCTGTTAATTGTGTATAGTGTTAGTTGTGTATGGTGTTAGTGGTGTATGGTGTTAGTGGTGTATGGTGTTCGTGGTGTATGCTGTTAATTGTGTATAGTGTTAGTGGTGTATGGTGTTAGTGGTGTATGGTGTTCGTGGTGTATGCTGTTGTGTATAGTGTTAGTGGTGTATGGTGTTATTGGTGTATGGTGTTCGTGGTGTATGCTGTTAATTGTGTATAGTGTTAGTTGTGTATGGTGTTAGTGGTGTATGGTGTTAGTGGTGTATGGTGTTCGTGGTGTATGCTGTTAATTGTGTATAGTGTTAGTTGTGTATGGTGTTATTGGTGTATGGTGTTCGTGGTGTATGCTGTTAATTGTGTATAGTGTTAGTTGTGTATGGTGTTCGTGGTGTATGCTGTTAATTGTGTATAGTGTTAGTGGTGTATGGTGTTATTGGTGTATGGTGTTCGTGGTGTATGCTGTTAATTGTGTATAGTGTTAGTTGTGTATGGTGTTATTGGTGTATGGTGTTAGTGGTGTATGCTGTTAATTGTGTATAGTGTTAGTGGTGTATGGTGTTAGTGGTGTATGGTGTTAGTGGTGTATGCTGTTAATTGTGTATAGTGTTAGTGGTGTATGGTGTTAGTGGTGTATGGTGTTCGTGGTGTATGCTGTTAATTGTGTATAGTGTTAGTTGTGTATGGTGTTCGTGGTGTATGCTGTTAATTGTGTATAGTGTTAGTGGTGTATGGTGTTAGTGGTGTATGGTGTTCGTGGTGTATGCTGTTAATTGTGTATAGTGTTAGTTGTGTATGGTGTTCGTGGTGTATGCTGTTAATTGTGTATAGTGTTAGTGGTGTATGGTGTTATTGGTGTATGGTGTTCGTGGTGTATGCTGTTAATTGTGTATAGTGTTAGTGGTGTATGGTGTTATTGGTGTATGGTGTTCGTGGTGTATGCTGTTAATTGTGTATAGTGTTAGTTGTGTATGGTGTTAGTGGTGTATGGTGTTAGTGGTGTATGGTGTTCGTGGTGTATGCTGTTAATTGTGTATAGTGTTAGTGGTGTATGGTGTTAGTGGTGTATGGTGTTAGTGGTGTATGGTGTTCGTGGTGTATGCTGTTAATTGTGTATAGTGTTAGTGGTGTATGGTGTTATTGGTGTATGGTGTTCGTGGTGTATGCTGTTAATTGTGTATAGTGTTAGTTGTGTATGGTGTTAGTGGTGTATGGTGTTAGTGGTGTATGGTGTTCGTGGTGTATGCTGTTAATTGTGTATAGTGTTAGTTGTGTATGGTGTTATTGGTGTATGGTGTTCGTGGTGTATGCTGTTAATTGTGTATAGTGTTAGTTGTGTATGGTGTTCGTGGTGTATGCTGTTAATTGTGTATAGTGTTAGTGGTGTATGGTGTTATTGGTGTATGGTGTTCGTGGTGTATGCTGTTAATTGTGTATAGTGTTAGTTGTGTATGGTGTTATTGGTGTATGGTGTTAGTGGTGTATGCTGTTAATTGTGTATAGTGTTAGTGGTGTATGGTGTTAGTGGTGTATGGTGTTAGTGGTGTATGCTGTTAATTGTGTATAGTGTTAGTGGTGTATGGTGTTAGTGGTGTATGGTGTTCGTGGTGTATGCTGTTAATTGTGTATAGTGTTAGTTGTGTATGGTGTTCGTGGTGTATGCTGTTAATTGTGTATAGTGTTAGTGGTGTATGGTGTTATTGGTGTATGGTGTTCGTGGTGTATGCTGTTAATTGTGTATAGTGTTAGTGGTGTATGGTGTTATTGGTGTATGGTGTTCGTGGTGTATGCTGTTAATTGTGTATAGTGTTAGTTGTGTATGGTGTTAGTGGTGTATGGTGTTAGTGGTGTATGGTGTTCGTGGTGTATGCTGTTAATTGTGTATAGTGTTAGTGGTGTATGGTGTTAGTGGTGTATGGTGTTCGTGGTGTATGCTGTTAATTGTGTATAGTGTTAGTGGTGTATGGTGTTATTGGTGTATGGTGTTCGTGGTGTATGCTGTTAATTGTGTATAGTGTTAGTTGTGTATGGTGTTAGTGGTGTATGGTGTTAGTGGTGTATGGTGTTCGTGGTGTATGCTGTTAATTGTGTATAGTGTTAGTTGTGTATGGTGTTATTGGTGTATGGTGTTCGTGGTGTATGCTGTTAATTGTGTATAGTGTTAGTTGTGTATGGTGTTCGTGGTGTATGCTGTTAATTGTGTATAGTGTTAGTGGTGTATGGTGTTAGTGGTGTATGGTGTTCGTGGTGTATGCTGTTAATTGTGTATAGTGTTAGTTGTGTATGGTGTTCGTGGTGTATGCTGTTAATTGTGTATAGTGTTAGTGGTGTATGGTGTTATTGGTGTATGGTGTTCGTGGTGTATGCTGTTAATTGTGTATAGTGTTAGTGGTGTATGGTGTTATTGGTGTATGGTGTTCGTGGTGTATGCTGTTAATTGTGTATAGTGTTAGTTGTGTATGGTGTTAGTGGTGTATGGTGTTAGTGGTGTATGGTGTTCGTGGTGTATGCTGTTAATTGTGTATAGTGTTAGTGGTGTATGGTGTTAGTGGTGTATGGTGTTCGTGGTGTATGCTGTTAATTGTGTATAGTGTTAGTTGTGTATGGTGTTAGTGGTGTATGGTGTTCGTGGTGTATGCTGTTAATTGTGTATAGTGTTAGTGGTGTATGGTGTTAGTGGTGTATGGTGATATTGGTGTATGGTGTTCGTGGTGTATGGTGTTAGCTGATGTGTGGCGCGGGTTGGCCAATAAGTTATGCCTTAGCATAACTTATTCTTACTAATCATAACTTAGTAACCTTCATTCTGAGGTTAGGTAATGATGATAGAGTTACAAGATACGAGCTAGATGGTGTTGAGATTGCGAAGTCGGATTGCGAAAGGGATCTGGGAGTTATGATTAGTAAGAATTTAAAACAAAAGAATCAATGCATAAATGTTCGTAATAAGGCAAATCGGACACTTGGATTTATTAATCGAAGCGTTAGTAACAAGACACCTGGTGTGGTTCTCAAGCTATATCTTGCTGTAGTTAGGCCCCATTTATATTATACAGTTCAGTTTTGGTCGCCATATTATAGAATAGATATAAATTCCCTTGAACGTGTCCAGCGTAGGATGACTAAGTTAATTCCCCAAATTAGAAATCTTTCATATGAAGAAAGATTAACAAAGCTTAAGCTGCATTCACTGGAAAGGCGAAGAGTTAGGGGTGACATGATACAGGTTTACAAGTAGGTGAATGGTCATAACAAAGGGGATATTAATAGGGTATTAAAAGTATCAACACAACACAAGATGTTCTTATGTTCTTATGTTATCACATTACCAACTATCTCTCAGGTGTCCATATTCACGTAGTTAGTGGTCAAGGCAGTGTCCGTCACTCTCATCACAGATTCTGCAACTCCACTGCTCAACTATTGTTATCCTTTTGTTTTGATTATTTTTTGCTTCAGTGCACTAAATATTTGTTTTGCTTCAGTGCACTAAATATTTGTTTTGCTTCAGTGCACTAAATATTTGTTTTGCTTCAGTGCACTAAATATTATTTTTTGCTTCAGTGCACTTAATATTGTTTTGATTATTTTTTGTTTCAGGGTACTTCATGTGGTGTTTGCCAAGAAGTTTGTGGTACACGGAGTGTCCAGTGCGGCACTTGTCACCTTCGGTACCACGTAGAATGCCAGAAGTTATCTACTGAACATTGGACGGATCTTGCCAGCATAAAAATGCATTACATATGCATAAGGTGCTGCCAGTCACATGGTAAATTTAGTTTTGAGTTAGCTCAAATGCGTCTGGCGAAATCGGCTGTACGCGGAATTGAGGAACTTAGAGTAGCAGTCCGTCTTGAGAAAATACTTATGAGGACTGCGGGTTCTTTTGAGTGTATAAAGGTTCCTGCAAATGTTGAATTTTCTGAGGACAAGACGGCTGCAGCAATCCTTAAAAGTTGTGGACGACAAACGATAAACAGCCGTATGCCAGTTCGTGTTAAAGGGGATGGGAATTGTTTATTCAATGCCATCTCACTTGCTGTGTGTGGGGACGAGACAAGATCAGGAGAAATTAGAGCAAGAACTACTATTGAAATAATAGACCAATGCGACTGGTATATGTCAAAGCATGATAATACGGATTTAAACCTGGTGTCTCCTGATTTCAATGAAGTTTGTCTGTATTCTGCCATCCCTGGAAAAGATTCATCAGTTATGACAATGTATGCAGCAAGTTCTGTTGTAAACAGAGAAATAATATCTGTATATCCGTCTGTCAACGGCATGCTTGACAAATGTATAGGTATTCTCAATACCAAAATTATCCCTCGGTGTGAGGGATACAGGCAGGATCCCATTTATATTATGTGGAGCGGCAATCTCAAGGAAGGGGATAAATCATGGACACCTAACCATTTTGTTCCATTAATGTCCTTGCCTCCACTGGGTCACATATCCATAAACAGTACCCAGTTACTAAGCACTATTACATCCACACCTCTAAGTTTGTGTCAATCACCATTATCTGTACCCCCTATGTATACATCAACTCCAGTCGGAAAGGATTTTACTACTTTTGTGTCCAAAATACAGTATGACTTTAAGGAGACACACACTTTGTTAAAAAAAACTCAATTGTCGACTGATAACGATAGCGAAAGCTCTGGCAAGCTTCGCAATGGAAAATTTTTAGCTGTAGAAGAAGTCTATTGGCATTTGCGAGAGAACAAGGTGTTTAAAAGTGTCCCAAATGGGCCTAAAGAAGATACATTTTATGTGGTTGACAATTCACATAATCTTACTAAGGGCGCCAAAACACGGTCGACCTTTCCAGACGACTGTGGAGTGTGGAACAGTGCCAGAGGTACTACCGTGAACACCTTATTCATATGGGATAATAATAATCGTTTGAGGATAATATATTTGAGAAATGAGATATTTTGTAAAAAAGTATTATCAAAAGGGAAAACGCAGTGGGTTCCCTTAGAACCTCAGCCCTCCCCAGATACTCTCATCACAATGCACCGTTATTACACAGTCCTCAAAGGGCAGGAAAGCTTTAAGAAAAGAGTAACTGTTATTAAAGAGCTGGAGTCTGTAGCTATTGTAGAATACTGTGGCAAGCAAACAGGAGAGACGATGCATGGAAATTCACAAAACAACATTCCATATGTTCGGACCAGGCCTGAAGTTTTAGAAAATATAGGCAAGATGGTTAAGATCCAACCTCCACGAGAGGTTTATCAAAATATGCTTATGGAAGAATCATGTTTAGCCCCAAGAGACTTCCAACAGGTAAGGAGTAAAAAATATCATGACAAGATAAAGGAACGCAAACCTATTCATAGGCACAATGTTGCTGATGACGTTTTACATGTAATTAGCATGATTAATACCCATGATTATGTAAAGAAGATAATTATTAAGCCGAACAAAGTCCCCTGTGTGGTACTGTATTCCAAGGAACAACTTGAAGATCTCAAGCAACATTTGTGTGCTGCAGGAATGGAAAACCCTAATGTTATCGGTGTTGACAGGACTTTCAATCTTGGCCCTTGTTATTTAACAACACTTGTGTACAAGAACACTACTGTAGTAACAAAAGAAAAATCAAGCAACCCTATATTCCTCGGGCCCATGTATTTACACTGGGATGGTGAATACGAGACTTACTTATCATTTTTCTCCCACCTAAGAGGCAAACTCGATAACTGTATTAACAACTCGAATGTAATGATTGGTAGTGATCAGGAAATCGCGTTAAGAAAGGCACTTATGTGTTGTTTTCCGAAGGCAACATTGTTATTGTGTAGTAACCATCTGAAAGAAAATGTTCGCCACTATTTAACGGATAATATTGGATGCACGAACACCGATAGGATTCGTATCCAAAAGAAAATATTTGGTACAAATGGGTTAGTTAGAAGTGTTTGTGAGGATCAGTTTGAAAGGGGAATCAACAATCTCATATTTTACTTTTACAAATACCCAAAGTTCAAAGATTATTTTGATAGTCGTTTGAAATCTTCTTTATGGAATTATGTGTGTGTACCTCACGCAAAAGCCAAAATGGACACGTTATGGACTAATAACAATTGTGAGTCACTAAACCATATCCTGAAACTGACTATTGATTGGAAACCCCAAAAACTGCCAGAATTAATTGAAAAAATTTGCAATGTTTCAACGCTCCAAATGCTAGATCTGAGGAGAGCATTACACGGAGAAGGCAATTATATAATATCATCCAATTTAGATAAGTACCTGGTTCCTAAGGAAGTTTGGGACCAAAAAACTAAAGATGAAAAGAGAGATTACTTATGGTGCTTTATATCAAGAAAACCTTATAATGAAAATACTAAAATGTATGACAAAAACAAAATTTTTTCAATCCCAAAAACATTTGGAATTGCCAAAAAACCATATCAGCGTAAGCGCCCCCGAAGTGAAAGAGCAGTTTAATGCTATATAATAAATGTGTTTTGGAAATAGTAGCTGACGATTTTGTGTTGATATTGCATATCTCTTACCTAATTTGTATTATGAAATATGACATGATAGTGCGTTACAGACTTCAGTTAGGAAATAATTGGACTTGTAATGTGATTACTGATCCATCTGTATCCCAGTCATTTTACTATGTTAATTTTATGTAATTTATTCTTAAGCTTAATAACATTATTTAAATGTGCTAAATTTCCATTTATATATATATATATATATATATATATATATATATATATATATATATATATATATATATATATATATATATATATATATATATTCTTCTTGATATATATATATATATATATATATATATATATATATTCTTCTTGATATATATATATATATATATATATATATATATATATATATATATATATATATATATATATATTATGTTTCCAAATTTCTGATGATATACAACATATTGTGGTTTATAATTAAGTTCTTAGTAATAGTGATCCTGCATCAAAATTAACAATGTTCAAATTCGGTTTTGTATGTTAAAATTAACTACATTTTTATGTTAATTTCTTTCTGTAAATAATGATGATAAAGTGCAATAAAGGTATGATTGAGACAATGTTAAATCGTTAAATCCTAAATATATCTTGAGTCTTATACTTGAAATATTAAATGAACATATAATGTGTAGTGTAGTGTTTCAATTATTATTAAGAGGGAAGGGTTGGGGGTAATGGTTCATATGTCCACATTCGAATGCCCCTCTTCCCAGGACTGGGGGTGCGGGAGTGTACAATAAACTATACCCACCTCCGGCAGCAGCTTGTCGAAGGCGGAAGTGGAGTCTAGGCCGTTTGTCATGAAAATTATAGTGTGATGGCTCTTATTTTTATTATGGGTACATAATAAGATTATGCCTTTATTCTTAATTTATATTACAATGCTGGTAAAATACACTTCTTGATGAGTATGGAGTACAAATGAACTCATTGTGTACCCTATACTCACAGGATGAGTATAGGGTACACAATAAACTACCACTCACATCATGGGTATGGGTTGCACAAGAAACTATCGGAGAGCAGAGTATGGAAAGCAAAGTAAACAAAGATTCACACGATGAGAAAGGGTTCCACAATGTCCTATGACTCACAGGATGAGTATGAGGTGCATAATAAATTACCATTCATAGGATGAGTATGGGTTTCACAATAAACTAAAGGTAACAGGATGAGCATGGGTTGCACAAACTATTGGTAACAGGATGGGTATGGGTTGCACAATAAATTACTGTGCTAGGATGAGTGTGAGTAGGATATATATATAAACATATTGTGGTTTATAATTAAGTTCTTAATAGTGATCCTATCCTGCATCATAATTTACATAATATATATATATATATATATATATATATATATATATATATATATATATATATATATATATATATATATATATATATGTATATATATATAATTAGGAAGTAATGTTTATTTGGGTAAGTTGTCAGCTTATATGAACTAATAGCTAGTGTGGCTTGTATATGGGGTACATCCGGTGTCTTACCCTCGACGGTACCCTCCTTACCCTTATCCGCGGCGGTACCTTTATGGTCAGGAAGCCACGGATATTTACAATGGGGCTCGGTCAGTCAATATGATTCCTTTGACATCACTAAACTAACTCTTATGTATTCTGTTCTCGTATTGACAATTTGAATGACATCAAGAATATTTTGAATATCTTCTGATATAGATGGTGCTGTAGTTGATTGTTGTTCATGACAAGTCCAATGGGTCATTAGCATCGCTCAGATTAGTGGGAATAAATTCTTGCTGCAACAATGTGTGTTCTCAGAGCTAACTAGGGTAACTAAAATACTTATTTCCTAAATAAATACTTTAATTGTAAATATTTGAAAATATATGGTATGTATCAGAATTTCTGACGATATAAAACATATTGTGGTTTATAATTAAGTTCTTAATAGTGATCCTATCCTGCATCATAATTTACATAATATCTACTTCTGTTTTGTGTATTAAAATGACTACTTTTTATGTTAATTTCTTTCTGTAAATGATGATGATAAAGATCAGTAAATGTAAGTAAGAACATAAGAATGAAGGTAACTGCAAAAGACTTATTGGCCCATACGAGGCAGCTCCTCGTATGGAGCTGCCTTTGATAAGTAATTACCAAAGAAGGCACCAAGCCGGGAAGGCTGTGTAGCACAATCAAATAAGTCAACTGCTCCTGAAGAGGACGGTATTACTTACAGTTTACTGAGATTAGTCTCACAAGTACCAGGTAATCCACTTTTAGTGTTGTACAGAATGAGTTTAAGTGAAGGAGTATTACCTGATGATTGGACAGTGTCATTGTTCCCATCCCCAAAGCACACTCAGATAATTATAGACCCATATCTCTACCATAATTTTGCCTATTAGCACAGTTTTCGGCGTGAATGCATTTTGGTTCTACAAGGTAGCCATGCAACTCCATCAAAATATTAAATATGTACCCAACTCAATTAACGATTAATCAACCAATTACTCCATGGGATAACTTGGATCTAGCAGTTGATTTTGTAAATGCACCCAAGAAAGATAATGTACACTCTACATTATTAAAACAGTTAACACTGTGAAGCATCACTGAAAGTACTCAGAGTATGGGTAACGATGTGTATCAGTGCTATACCGACGGTTCTGTAGAAGAAGGTGGACGATGTACCGGATGTGCATGTAATATATTTGAACAATCTTCTCTCTTACATACATGAATGAAGCGCTATGCTAAACTGTGTAATTACTATTTGAGTACTGGAACACTTGATGATATATTGAACTTGTACCCTAGATTGACGATGTAACGTATCAATTATACAATGAATGTATGTGATGTAACTCTATAACCTGAGCTTGTGAAAGCACCTTAATCACCTTCAGTGATTAAGTGCTTAATTGCACACTAGTTTCTCTATCAGTTATCTCACCTTGTCAGAGTAAACGAGACAAATATATGTGTATGTATGTGTTCAGAATTCAATTTCACCTTTGTAAATGCACGTTAATGACACTATGTAAAAGACACATCGAACACTTTATGTAGGGCATACGTAAATCTGTGTATTTATGTATTTACGTATGTAGCTTAGCCTAGCATTTTAAAAACACTACAATCACCTTATGTGGTTGATTGTTCAATAAATCCCTGAACTATATGTTTAACAAATCTCTAACCCTATCAATGGAGTTAGTTTAGTTCTTATATTATGCACCATATACCCATCTTGTGGGCGGTAGTGGAAAGGGTTAGAGTCCATGGCGGACTGAAGAAAATGTATATATGATGGTTAGCATTGTTAATGTGTGGCCACGTCTGTGGTAGAAAATAATACAAAAAAATCAAATAAAGGTATTATTGAAACTTTATACGAAAACATTAAATACTAAATATATCTTTAATATTATACTTGAAATATGGTATACTTTGCTCTCTCCATCGTACTTCTGCACCTGCTGGCAAGTGGTTCGGTGCAGTGTGCAGGTGATGTTCATTACTGGGTGAGCTGGCAAGTGGTGCTCACCTGCCAGCTCACCCAACGAAAATTTGGTTTTTAATACACTTACACATTTATTGGGTCTTTCCTTCACCTTCATTCAAGCACTAGGGTATTACAGTAAGTGTTTTAATTATAATATTTATTAACGTTATTATTTTTAATTTTTATTATTATTAGTATTATTATTAACAGGAGAGGATCGAGTGTGTGTGTGTGGGGGGGGGGGGGAATAATGGTACACATGTCCACATCCCAATGCCCGCCCTTCCAGGACTGGGGGTGCGGGGGTGTACAATAAACTATACCCACATCCGGCGGCAGCTTGTCGAAGGCGGAAGTGTAGCCTAGAGAATTTGTCATGATAATTAGTGATGACTCTTATTTTGATTATGGGTCTGTAATCCAGTTAAGCTTTTATTCTTAATTTATATTACAATGCTGGTAAAATACACTTCTTGATGATGAGTATGGAGTACAAATGAACTCATTGTGTACCCAAGTTCAAGTTCAAGTATGTTTATTGAGATAAGCAATAAATAAATCTCAAAGGGATAGAGTAGCTTAGGCTATTTCAACCCCCCTCTAATTCAAGTCCCTCAAGGGGCGCACAAATACTGTGACTACAAATAGACAAATAACATTACAAGAATCCAAACAAGAATTGTGAACCCTATACTCACAGGATGAATATAGGGTACACAATAAACTACCACTCACATCATGGGTATGGGTTGCACAAGAAACTATCGCGCAAAGGATGAATATGGAGAGCAAAGTAAACAAAGATTCACACGATGAGAAAGGGTTGCGCAATGTCCTATGACTCACAGAATGAGTATTAGCTGCACAATAAACTACAGGTCACAGGATAAGTATGGGTTGCACAATAAATTACAGGTCACAGGATGGGTATGGGCTGCACAAACTACCGGTAACAGGATGAGTGTGGGATGCACAATAAATTACGGGTCACAGGATGAGTATGGGTTGCACAAACTACTGGTAACAAGATGAGTATGGGATGCACAATAAATTACCGCACAGAGGATGAGTATAGGGTGCACAAACTGGTTGGGTAAATGGAAATGGTTGGGTACATTTCCTTTCACCTAATGCGACTATTCATGTGTCCGGACTTTCAATTCAGTTATATTTATGCCAAAGTATTAACATGCAGCTTATATTTATGTCTTTATGATGACATAGAAAACTTCGTTTATTACAATATCTAGATTAAATTAACATTGATCTTCGGAAGGTCATAGTTCCCATATCGGTAAGGAGAGCGTCGGCCATGAAGCCTTGTTTAAAGTATGAATATTTTTCCTCTCTAATAAGGTATAATCTCTGTGATGGATTCACAAAAACTATTTTATATCTGCCTTTCTGATAACATATACAAATATAATCTTTATTTGTGAATATTTGTTAATTAAGCAATATATCAGAGGGCGTGTAGGGTTCGGTGTTCAATGAACGAAAAGGACTGGATCACTGTGTACAGGAGGCTGATATGGCAGCAAACACTCTCCTGGCGACCATATTTCTTGGATAAGTCGCTCCACACAATTGTCGCTTGGACCGTCGACTTCCTATGGCGTCACCTCTCACATATTTACGTCTCATTTCGTTATGAAATTAGATTATTTCAGAGAAAAAATAGGTTTGATCATGTTCTACGTGTAGCACCAACATTATAGTAAGTAAATATACCATATTTCTTCATTACTTACGTAATGCTAATACGTTTTGGGTAGTTTTGGCCTGTTTTGGGCGATTGGGGTAATTCTATGGACCGCAATGGAGCTCTTTGGAGTGAGCTTTGCACTCTAAAAGGGAGTATGCTTCAACAAGGTAAGATTATTACTGCATTAACAGACAAGGTAACAAATCAGGAGGAGCAAATCAAGGAACTAGTGAAAGAAAATGAGGCATGGAAAGTGAAGTGTGGTGACTTTGAAGAAATAAACAAGAAGATAGACTCATATGGTGAACAACTCCAAGCAAGCCTAAGGGCTAACATAGAGTTAGGTAAGGATCTCCAACTGGAAACTTCACTGACAACTCACATAGAGGAGGTGAATAAAGAACTAGAAAAGTATAAAGAAGAAATAAAAGCGACATATGCTGAAGTTGTAAAAGAGAAAGAGACTATCAAAGAAGTGTGTTCGGAAGTCAAAACCAGAAATGACCAACAAGAAGCAGAAATTAGGCAAGCAATTAGGAAAGAACTGGTTACCAACAGTAAACTGGTACAAAACACTGCAGATAGAACTAAGTCCATAATCATTTTTGGATGTTTAGAGAAGGAAATTTCATCTAGGGTGGACCGAGCGGCAGAAGAGATGAAAATCATAGAGAAAATAGTAGGTTTAGGAGAAGGCTCAAAGGAAAATGTCAGTGATTTTAGAAGAATAGGAAAATATGAGAAAGAAAAGAACCGCCCCTTAAGGGTGACGTTTAATGGAGTGAAAAACATGATGGAAGTGCTAAGAAATGCCAGGAAACTGCAGAGTGATGAGGTTGGCAAATCTTGGTCAATAAGACAAGACCTCTCCAAGGAAGACAGAGAAAAGCTGAAAATGAACTTAATTGAGGCAAAACGGCTAAATGGGGATAGAAATGAAGAAGACAGAAATTCTTTTTTTTACAAAGTGACAGGGACTGGAAAGCTTGTGAAATGGTACATAAAAACAAAGCAACAAGATCAGTAGTGGAAGGGGGAGTAAAGAGCAAAGGAAAAGGGAACATGTTCCTGAAAATTGTATATACCAACATAGATGGAGTGAGGTCAAAAACTTTGGAGTTGCAAGATATAATCCAGCTTAGGGTCCCAGATATTGTTGCATTATCAGAAACGAAACTTGAAGGAAATATAATAAATGAAGTCATATTCCCAAGAGGCTACTCAGTTTGGAGACGTGACAGGAAAACTAGGAAGGGAGGAGGAGTGGCTGTACTGGTGAAAAAACACCTGAAGGTAAAAAGAGTTAATATTTGAAAACCCTCGAGATATTGACATAATGGCATTGCAGGTCTGGAATCAGGATGATAACCTGATAATTGTAAATGCCTACAGCCCACCAGCAAGCAACACGTGGACAAAGGAAGAACTGGATGACAAACGAGAGGGCCTCATAATGGTCATGAGAGATATTATTGTACAAGCAGATAAAGATAAATCACGACTGTTGATACTGGGGGACTTCAACTTTAGAGCAATAGACTGGGAGGCCTATGAAGCAAGAACGGAGGACTTTTGGACATGCAGATTTGTGAACCTCATTCTGGAGACATTCTTGTATCAACACATAAAGCAAGCCACAAGAATGAGGGAAGGAGATATACCGTCAGTACTGGATCTAGTATTCACCAGGAAAGAAGAAGAGATTTTTGACATCCAGTACCTTCCTCCCTTGGGAAAGAGTGATCACGTCCTGTTAGACATTAAATATGCTTTAAGATATCATCTAGAAGAAAATGGGGACATTGAAACAGTTGATAAACTCGATTTAAAGAGAGGCAACTATGGGGAACTTCGAAATTTTTTTAATGAGTGTAATTGGACAGAATTGTTGCTAGGCAGGGAAGTAAATGAAATGTATGCCAAATTTTTAAAACTATACGAGGAAGGCACACAAACATTCATACCAAAACAGAGATGCAGGACCAGAAAACAGGATTGGTTCGACAGAAATTGTGAGAGGGCAAGAGACCAAAAGACACAAAAATGGAATCAGTATAGGAAGAGGCCAAACCCCCAAACATACCAGCGATACAAAGATGCGAGAAACAATTATACAGCAGTAAGGAGAGAGGCAGAAAGAAATTTTGAAAAAGGGATAGCAGATAAATGTAAAACAGAACCGGGCCTATTCTACAAATTCATAAACAACAAATTGCAGGTAAAGGATAATATCCAGAGGTTGAAAATGGGAAACAGATTCACGGAAAATGAAAAGGAAATGTGTGAAACATTAAATGAAAAGTTCCAAAGTGTGTTTGTACAAAATGAAATATTCAGAGAACCAGACACAATAAGAATTCCAGAGAACAACATAGAGCGGATAGAGGTGTCTAGAGATGAAGTGGAAAATATGCTAAAGGAGCTCGGGAGGAACAAAGCAGCTGGCCCAGATGGCGTTTCACCATGGGTTCTGAGAGAATGTGCATCTGAGCTCAGCATTCCACTTCACCTGATCTTTCAGGCATCCCTGTGTACAGGAATCGTAGCAGACGTGTGGAAACAGGCTAACATAGTTCCAATCTACAAAAGTGGCAGCAGGGAAGACCCCCTCAATTATAGACCTGTATCATTGACAAGTGTAATAGTGAAAGTATTGGAAAAGCTAATCAAAACTAAATGGGTAGAACACCTGGAGAGAAATGATATAATATCAGACAGACAGTATGGTTTTCGATCAGGAAGATCCTGTGTATCGAATTTACTCAGTTTCTATGATCGGGCCACAGAGATATTACAGGAAAGAGATGGCTGGGTTGACTGCATCTATCTGGACCTAAAAAAGGCTTTCGACAGAGTTCCACATAAGAGGTTGTTCTGGAAACTGGAAAATATTGGAGGGGTGACAGGTAAGCTTCTATCATGGATGAAAAATTTTCTGACTGATAGAAAAATGAGGGCAGTAATCAGAGGCAATGTATCGGAATGGAGAAATGTCACAAGTGGAGTACCACAGGGTTCAGTTCTTGCACCAGTGATGTTTATTGTGTACATAAATGATCTACCAGTTGGTATACAGAATTATATGAACATGTTTGCTGATGATGCTAAGATAATAGGAAGGATAAGAAATTTAGATGATTGTCATGCCCTTCAAGAAGACCTGGACAAAATAAGTATATGGAGCACCACTTGGCAAATGGAATTTAATGTTAATAAATGTCATGTTATGGAAGGTGGAATAGGAGAACATAGACCCCACACAACCTATATATTATGTGAGAAATCTTTAAAGAATTCTGATAAAGAAAGAGATCTAGGAGTGGTTCTAGATAGAAAACTATCACCTGAGGACCACATAAAGAATATTGTGCAAGGAGCCTATGCAATGCTTTCTAACTTCAGAATTGCATTTAAATACATGGATGGCGATATACTAAAGAAATTGTTCATGACTTTTGTTAGGCCAAAGCTAGAATATGCAGCTGTTGTGTGGTGCCCATATCTTAAGAAGCACATCAACAAACTGGAAAAGGTGCAAAGACATGCTACTAAGTGGCTCCCAGAACTGAAGGGCAAGAGCTACAAGGAGAGGTTAGAAGCATTAAATATGCCAAAACTAGAAGACAGAAGAAAAAGAGGTGATATGATCACTACGTACAAAATAGTAACAGGAATTGATAAAATCGACAGGGAAGACTTCCTGAGACCTGGAACTTCAAGAACAAGAGGTCATAGATTTAAACTAGCTAAACACAGATGCCGAAGAAATATAAGAAAATTCACCTTCGCAAATAGAGTGGTAGACGGTTGGAACAAGTTAAGTGAGAAGGTGGTGGAGGCCAAGACCGTCAGTAGTTTCAAAGCGTTATATGACAAAGAGTGCTGGGAAGACGGGACACCACGAGCGTAGCTCTCATCCTGTAACTACACTTAGGTAATTACACTTAGGTAATTACAGTGAATCAGCTTTAGACAATCTTACAGAGGCACTTTACAATATTAACTGGGATTCTGAATTCAATAATACCCTGATATAAATTCATTAGCTAACCTCTTCATTTCCAAAACTCTAAGCCTCTACAACATTCATTGTCCCCTTCTTACCAAGCAAGTAACTGACAAAAGATTAAACAATCCATGGCTCACAAGTGGCATTCTCAACTCAATCAACAAGAAACATGAATATGAAAAGAAAGTTAGGATTGGCCTAGTTTCAAAGGAAGTAGCTAAAAGGTACTCATCAATGCTTACCAGTATCATAAGAAAGGCAAAACTTGCATATTATGTGAATAGATTCAATGAAGCAAAAGGCAACATGAAAAGCACTTGGAAAACTATCTCTAGTATCCTAGGAACTAAACAACACTCACATAACCAAATAAAACTCTACAAGGATGGGGGTATACCGTCAACTGACTTAGAAATGGCAAATGAATTTAATAGTTTCTTTTCTTCGGTTGGTGCTAATCTTGCCAGTAAAATCCCACAGACTCAGACACATATTAACACATATCTCTCAGGCAGCTATCCAAACTCTCTTCTCCTTTCACCAATCAGCCCGGCAGATTTTGTGTCCATCATACATTCTCTAAAAACCAAGACAGGGAACACCAGTGAAATTCCGTCCATTGTGTACAAGAGAGCCTCCCATGCCCTTGCCCCACCCATAGCACTACTGTTCAACAAATCTATAGAGTATCACACCTTCCCTGATATCCTCAAAAAAGCAAGAGTAACGCCAGTCCATAAAGGAGGCAATCCGGCGGACATAAACAATTATAGACCAATATCAAATCTACCCATTCTATCAAAAATATTTGAAAAAATTATTTACAAACAGCTCTATTCCTACCTCGTAAAATTTGACATACTTAGCCCCTGCCAGTTTGGCTTCCGGTCCCAAAAGAGTACCAATGATGCAATCATTAGTCTCCTTGACATTATCTACTCAGCCCTTGACAAAAATGAGTTTCCGATTGGACTCTTCATTGACCTAAGAAAAGCCTTTGATACTGTTAATCACAACTACCTCTTACTTAAACTCCAGCATTATGGAATCCGAGGCCTTGCCCTTGACTACATCCGATTCTATCTTAGTGACAGACAACAATATGTAACCATCAATGATACAACTTCTTCCACTCTACCAATTACCATTGGAGTGCCACAGGGCAGCATCTTAGGACCTCTTCTATTTCTTATATATATAAACGATCTGCCTAATGTCTCTAATATTCTCAAACCTATATTGTTTGCTGACGATACTACCCTTATCTACTCAAACCTCAACCCACATACACTAAATAATGTTGTGAATAATGAATTAAAAAAAGTCCACTTATGGATGTCAACGAACAAACTAACATTAAACATCGAAAAGACTTACTACATCTTATTTGGAAGCAAATCATCAAATGCAATTCAGCTACAGATAGACAACATTAACATCAGTAATAAAAATGATGGCAAGTTTCTTGGCCTATTCCTAGACAAGAGACTCAACTTCAGCACCCACATTCAATTTTCAATTTTCTCTCATCTTTTTTTCATTTCATGTAATCTGTTATCATTTTTTGTCTATAATTTTGCAAGTATTTACCTCCTTAAAATTTTCTTAGATTAAGGACCTGCCCGAAACGCTGCGCGTGCTAGTGGCTTTACAAGACTGTAATTACCATATTTGTATCCTCACATTCCTTATGTACAATCTTGTATATGCATAAATATAATAAAATAAAATAAAATAAGTTAGGAACATAATATCTGATTTTGGAGAGTATACCAACTGTCTTAGAGACTTTCTTAGTTATGTGTTGAATGTGGGTGCTGAAGTTGAGTCTCTTGTCTAGGAATAGGCCAAGAAACTTGCCATCATCTTTATTACTGATGTTAATGTTGTCTATCTGTAGCTGAATTGCATTTGATGATTTGCTTCCAAATAAGATGTAGTAAGTCTTTTCGATGTTTAATGTTAGTTTGTTCGTTGACATCCATAAGTGGACTTTTTTTAATTCATTATTCACAACATTATTTAGTGTATGTGGGTTGAGGTTTGAATAGATAAGAGTAGTATCGTCAGCAAACAGTATAGGTTTGAGAATATTAGAGACATTAGGCAGATCGTTTATATATATAAGAAATAGAAGAGGTCCTAAGATGCTGCCCTGTGGCACTCCAACGGTAATTGGTAGAGTGGAAGAAGTTGTATCATTGATGGTTACATATTGGTGTCTGTCACTAAGATAGGATCGAATGTAGTCAAGGGCAAGGCCTCGGATTCCATAATGCTGGAGTTTAAGTAAGAGGTAGTTGTGATTAACAGTATCAAAGACTTTTCTTAGGTCAATGAAGAGTCCAATCGGAAACTCATTTTTGTCAAGGGCTGAGTAGATAACGTCAAGGAGACTAATGATTGCATCGTTGGTGCTCTTTTGGGACCGGAAGCCAAACTGGCAGGGGCTGAGTATGTCGAATTTTACGAGGTAGGAATAGAGCTGTTTGTAAATAATTTTTTCAAATATTTTTGATAGAATGGGTAGATTTGATATTGGTCTATAATTGTTTATGTCCGCCAGATTGCCTCCTTTATGGACTGGCGTTACTCTTGCTTTTTTGAGGATATCAGGGAAGGTGTGACACTCTATAGATTTGTTGAACAGTAGTGCTATGGGTGGGGCAAGGGCATGGGAGGCTCTCTTGTACACAATGGACGGAATTTCACTGGTGTTCCCTGCCTTGGTTTTTAGAGAGTGTATGATGGACACAAAATCTGCCGGGCTGATTGGTGAAAGGAGAAGAGAGTTTGGATAGCTGCCTGAGAGATATGTGTTAATATGTGTCTGAGTCTGTGGGATTTTACTGGCAAGATTAGCACCAACCGATGAAAAGAAACTATTAAATTCATTTGCCATTTCTAAATCAGTTGACGGTATATCCCCATCCTTGTAGAGTTTTATTTGGTTATGTGAGTGTTGTTTAGTTCCTAGGATACTAGAGATAGTTTTCCAAGTGTTTTTCATGTTGCCTTTTGCTTCATTGAATCTATTCACATAATATGCAAGTTTTGCCTTTCTTATGATACTGGTAAGCATAGATGAGTACCTTTTAGCTACTTCCTTTGAAACTAGGCCAATCCTAACTTTCTTTTCATATTCATGTTTCTTGTTGATTGAGTTGAGAATGCCACTTGTGAGCCATGGATTGTTTAATCTTTTGTCAGTTACTTGCTTGGTAAGAAGGGGACAATGAAGGTTGTAGAGGCTTAGAGTTTTGGAGAGGAAGAGGTTAGCTAATGAATTTATATCATGGGTATTATTGAATTCAGAATCCCAGTTAATATTGTAAAGTGCCTCTGTAAGATTGTCTAAAGCTGATTCACTGTGTAGCCTAAATGAAAGTTTCTTGATTTTTGGTGGTGTTATGTCCATGTTCGCTATGAGAAAGGTAGGATAGTGGTCAGTTGTTCTGTCGTAGATTATACCAGATACAAGGGGAGCTGTTATGTTTGTCCATATGTGGTCCAAGGTAGTGGCTGATGTTTGAGTGACTCGGGTAGGTTTGGTGATAGTGGGGATTAGCATACAGGAGTTCATGCTGTTAAGGAAATAGTCAACTTGAGAGCAATTTTGTTGACCCAGGTCAATATTAAAGTCTCCTCCCAGAATGATGTGGTTTTTGTTGAGATTGTTGTTTATAATAAGATTCCTTAGGTTGTCTGAGAAAGAAGCTATGTTAGTATTAGGAAATCTATAGATGGCTCCAATAGTCAAGGAGGATTTAAGGGATTTAATTGTAAACTGAGCAAAAGTATATTCACAGTAGTCATCTCTGTCACTAATAACACTGTTGCAGATAAATGTATCTCGGTAATATATAGCTGTCCACCACCTTTTTTATTAGGCCTACAGTTATGAATGGCTTTATAACCAGCTAAGTTGTAGAGTTGGGTATAGTCTTTATTTAGCCAAGTTTCTGTTAAAATAATGAACGAAAGGTTAGTACCTAGTGCTGTGAGTAGTGCATTTAAATCGTCAAAATGTTTACCAAGTGATCTAACATTTTGGTTATAAACTGATAGATAGGTGCTATTTTGGAGTTTGTTTTTAGCCTGGTGTGCTGTGAAATACTTGCAATAATGATGATCAATGTTCTGGTTGGTATAGATATGAGACAGAAGATTTTGATCAGGATCAATATCAGTGTGCATAGAGATGCAGAGGGATCACGATACAAGATACACGATAAAGCAAAACACAAGAATAAGAGCAGATACAATAAAATAGTAACAATTTAGAAGTAAAATAAAGATCCAATAGATAGCCAGGGAGGACACAGAAGTTACATAAAATAAAACACAAAAAATCAGTAGAGACTGACAATATAAATGTAAAATAAAAAATAAAAAGAAAAATAATAATCATAAAAAAAAAATGATCTTGAAGATAATTAGCTTAGTAATGGTTAATTAACAGGGTAATAAAAAGCCCTAGGTTTAGTGACAAAGGGATTAACTAAGAACAAATAATTAAGAGTATAAAACAGGCAAAGATGACAAACAAAAAATAAAGTAAAAATTAAAATAAAAATAAAAATAAACACCTTTGGAAAGGAAAGGCAGAGCTTAAGTACACTTTGGTTGTATGTGAGACTACAAATTATGTTCTGGTTATTCAGCTGATATCCCACAGTCATCCAGGAAAGAAGTGAGGTGTGCATCAGTGGTTATGACATAAGTTTTTCCAGAGTCAGTCTTCCTAGCTATTATTTTACCATCGCGCACAAAACAATGTTTAATAGCAGTGGATCTATTGCGAATTCCACGTTGTTTAAATAAGAGATTTTGTCTGAATCTGGTAAGACATTCGTTCACATAAACCTTGGATTTCATAGCGACTGCAGCAGTGATAAGGTCTGACTTGCGGGAGCAGCTATCTAACTTCACGCGTATCCTTCTGTTGTTTGCACCAGATGATTTGGTACCCACTCTATAAGCTGACTTAATGTCTCTTGCTTCGATTGAATAATTCAACTTAGTACGCAATTCCTGGATCACGATGGCAGTACAGTCTTCTCTGTCAGTTTCATGGGGAAAATCCTGTGATGAGATGATGACAGAATCAAGGAGCTTAAGTTGGTCTGATTCGTCTTGGGTTGCAGTGTGTTGCTGTTGTAGGGAGTTAAAGTGGTTCTCTAACTTTTGTAACATCTCTTCTTGCTTCTTAGAGGTTTCTGCTGGTTTAAAGTTAGTAACCGAGATCTGAAGAGAGCTTAATTCATGTTCGAGGTGGCCGACTCTGTCAGACAGATCTTGGTTAGCCTTGTGCATTGCCAAAGCATCACTCTGAAGCTTCATTATCAGGTCCGACTGCTCTCGGATTATAGACTTTTGGTCATCATGTATTTGAGTCAATAATCTGAGCCATGGATTATCAGCGGGACGCTTAAAGTCAGTACATGGGGAGGCAGCTCGTTTAAGTTGCTCCATATGGTTACATAACTGTTGTAAGGCTCGAGTCAGTGACGACGCTTCAATCAGCTGGGAAGGTTTGTTATTGTTGACGCAGGGAGGGTCGGTACTCCCCCCGGTAGCCACTAAGGGGGAGACAGCCGCATTATTCCTGTTGCTAGCTTGGCTGGTTGGGTTCATCCTGATAGGTGTGCTATCATTCTTTACGGCCTTGCCGAGCTTAGAATTGTTTGGTATGGTAGCAGCAGAGATGTATGCAGCAGATGGGGTAGACTTGTTGATATGGCAGCAGCAAACGTCAGGTTAGCTTCCTCCAGGGAGCAACACTAATGAGGTCGAGATGAGGTAGTAGGTTAGGTTTTGTCGAATATTTCGGTCACATTTAGGTCACTGGGTACTTAGCTGCCTTCTGGGGTTGTTACATCATGTTAGGGATGTGGGCTCAGGAGCAGCTGATAAAGTTGGAGGGGGAGCAGGGAGCAGGGTTAACTCTGCTCTCCTCTCACTACATTATGCACTAATCTACCCCTATCTTAATTATGGTATCTGTGCATGGGGGTCTACCACTACAAACCACCTTAAGCCCATCATCACACAGCAAAAATCTGCTATCAGAATAATAACTAACTCTGCTTTCAGACAACACTCAGCTCCCTTGTTTAAATCCCTAAACTTGCTAAATATTAACTCCCTCCACACATTCTCTTGTGTCAACTACATTTACAAAACCCTGTTCTTAAATGCAAACCATGCTCTGAAACTCTCCCTGGACAGATGTAATAGGACCCATTATCACCACACCAGAAATAAATATCTCTTTGATATCCCCAGGGTCAAACTTAATCTGTGTAAACACTCTATGCAAATTAAGGGACCTAGTCTATGGAACTCACTCCCTAGTGAATTGAAAAACTGTAAAACTTTTGCCTTATTTAAAAGCAAAACCAAAAAGTACCTAACTTCATCTATTTAGTTTCCTACACTGAGCTTTAAATTTGCTCTGTACCTAGTGTTACCCAATCTCCTAATTTTTATGTAATATCAAACAACCTTATCATTGTGTTCATTGCTGTCTTCTTTTATGTGCTAGCCATATGCTGTATTGTGACTACCAATTTTTGTCAACTACCATTCAAGCTGTCATTGCAATCAATCTTATATTGTTTCTGCTGTATTGTGCCTACCAATTTGTTGTCAACTACCATTTTAAGCTGTCATTGCAATCAATCATAGCTACCTATGTGCTTTAATATACTGTACCTATAATTTTCTCTCATCTTTTTTTTTCATTCCATGTAATCTGTTATCATTTTTTGTCTATAAATTTTGCAAGTATTTACCTCCTTAAAATTTTCTTAGATTAAGGACCTGCCCGAAACGCTGTGCGTGCTAGTGGCTTTACAAGACTGTAATTACCATATTTGTATCCTCACATTCCTTGTGTACATTCTTGTATATGCCTAAATAAATAAATAAATAAATAAATAAATATAAATACCTTGAAAAACGCAAAACCGGAACACATTTGCAAATTCTACGCTAAAGGAATATGCAAATATGGAAAATTAGGACCAAAATGCCATTTTCTGCATCCTCGAAAATGCAGGAACATGTTGGCGAGGGGTACATGCCGTTTTGGAACAGGGTGTAGATACTTCCACCCTAAATTATGTCAATTTTCAATTAGGGACAAAAAATGCTACAATCTTCAGTGTCCGGAATTCCATGTGAGAGGTACAGAGCGTTATAGACGGGAAGATCAATATGACACTACTGGTAATTTTTTAGAGGAAGGCAGAAACAGAGTAGTAAATATAAGAGAGAGGAACAGTCAGATGGAACCACTACAGGATTACAGAGGGGAACGGAGAAACCCACAAGACTGGAATTCAAATTACCAACAAGCACACAGGTACTACACCAGACAACACCCGTCCTACTACCAAAACTGGACGAATCACTTCCAAAACGACACACCCTGGACGCAAACACAGTGGCCTCCTTATCAGAGCCTCAGATATTAACACCAAGTAAGGCTTCCAGCACTTCCACTAACACGATAACATCATTTATATTTGCCAACATCCAGAGTATAAAACCATGCAAAACCAACAAAGTTCAATTTATAGATGGTCTCCTTCATGAGGCAAATGCAGTGTTTGCAGCCCTAACAGAAACCCACACAAAGGACTACCATGATGGTGAAATATTGATCTCAGAGTACAATCTTTTCAGATGTGATAGGAAACACCAGCTTCAGGGTGGGGTCAGCCTCTACATCAAAGACACACTCATCTGTACTGAGCTGCTAAACACCTCAAATGATATGGTGGAAGTGCTGATAATCAAAATAGAGATTCTAAATGTAGTTATTGTCCTTGTATACAAGTCACCGGAGGCAAACCCTCAGCAGTTTAAAGACCAACTAATGAAAATAGAACACTGCTTGGAAAACCTCACAAATCCAGCTCCGAACATCATCCTGCTTGGGGACTTCAACCTACGGCACCTGAAATGGAAGCACCTGGCTAATACAGTAATATCAGAAAGAATACCAGGAAGTAGCCTAAATGAACAGGCACATGCAAATGACCTGCTACGGATGTGCGACAGGTTTGCCTTAAACCAGCAAATAGTAGAACCAACTAGGAAGGAGAACACGCTGGACCTCATTTTCACTAATAATGATGAATTGATCAGGAACATAATGATTACAAATACCTGTTACTCAGATCACAACTTAATTGAAGTTATGACAACCATGGGGAGTAGACCTTCAAAACCAGTCCAGATTCCTGGTGGAGGAGATTTCAGCAAATTCAACTTCAATAATAAACAGATAAACTGGGAGCGAATAAACCAGGACTTCACAGAAATAAACTGGGAAGAACAGCTAGGAAATGCAAACCTGAACCAGTGCCTGGAAAAAATAAGCTCAGTAGCACTAGAAATATGTTCAAACCGCATACCTCTAAGAAAAAAGAGGAAGAGATGCAGATTGGAACGGGAACGTCGTTCCCTATATTGGCGAAGAAAACGAATCGCAGAACAACTTGAGAGTCGCACCCTATCTCAAGAACGGCGAAGAAGGTTAGGTAGAGAAATAGAAACAATTGAACGGAAGCTACAAGAATCATACAGAACCCAGGAGAGGCAAAGAGAGCAAAAGGCCATCAGTGAAATAGAAAGAAATCCGAAATATTTTTTCTCCTATGCAAAATCAAGATCAAAAACCACATCTAGTATCGGGCCCCTGCGAAAGGGAGATGGAACTTTCACCGATGACAACAAAGAAATGAGCGAAATACTGAGGACGCAGTACGACTCTGTTTTCAGCGAGCCATTAAACACACTAAAGATTGATAACCCAAATGAATTTTTCATGGATATGATACCAACATCAAATCATATATCAGACGTCACCCTATCCCCACTGGATTTTGAAGAAGCCATAAACAGTATGCCTATGCACTCTGCACCAGGCCCGGATTCTTGGAACTCCATATTCATAAAGAACTGTAAAAAACCACTATCGCAGGCCCTCCACATTCTGTGGAGACAAAGCCTAGATACTGGCGTTATTCCTGATATACTAAAAACAGCAGAGATAGCACCACTTCATAAAGGAGGAAATAAGGCAGAGGCAAAAAATTACAGACCGATAGCGCTAACATCGCACATCATAAAAATTTTTGAGAGAGTGCTAAGAAGTAAAATCACAAAATACATGGAATCACAGCAACTCCATAACCCCGGACAACATGGTTTCAGAACAGGGCGCTCTTGCCTGTCGCAGTTGCTGGACCACTATGATATGGCATTAGATGCTATGGAAGACAAACAACGCGGATGTAATTTACACAGATTTCGCAAAAGCTTTTGATAAATGTGACCATGGTGTTATTGCACATAAAATGCGTTCAAAAGGAATTACCGGAAAAATAGGCAGATGGATCTACAATTTCCTGACCAACAGAACCCAATGTGTAATAGTCAACAAAATAAAATCCAGCCCATCAACCGTGAAGAGCTCAGTCCCCCAGGGTACTGTGCTTGCTCCAATACTTTTTCTCATCCTCATTTCGGACATAGACAAGAACACAACCTATAGCACTGTATCATCCTTTGCAGATGACACTAGGATCTTCATGAGAGTAGGCAACATAGAGGACACCGCGAACCTCCAGTCAGATGTAGATCGGGTCTTTCTATGGGCTACAGAAAATAATATGGTGTTTAACGAAGATAAGTTCCAGCTCATGTGCTATGGAAAAAATGAAAATATAAAAACGGAAACCACGTACAAAACTCAGGCAAATCATAACATAGAACGAAAAGGCAATGTAAAGGATCTGGGTGTACTCATGTCGGAAGATCTTACCTTTAAAGAACACAATAAAGTAGCCGTCACAACTGCAAGAAAAATGACAGGTTGGATAACAAGAACTTTTCACACTAGAGATGCTATACCGATGATGATACTTTTCAAAACGCTTGTGCTCTCTAGAGTGGAGTACTGCTGCACAATGACAGCACCTTTCAAAGCTGGAGAAATTACTGACCTGGAGAGCGTGCAGAGACCCTTTACTGCTAGAATCTACTCAGTAAAACATCTAAACTATTGGGACCGACTAAAGAGCCTAAAACTGTACTCCCTTGAGCGCAGGCGGGAGAGGTACATAATAATTTACACGTGGAAAATATTAGAGGGGCTGGTCCAAAACCTGCACACAGAAATAACATCACATGAGACCAGAAGACATGGCAGGATGTGCAGAATACCCCCGTTGAAAAACAGAGGTGCAACTGGTACTCTTAGAGAGAACTCTATCAACATCAGAGGTCCGAGACTGTTCAACACGCTTCCACTACACATAAGGGGCATAACTGGCCGACCCCTCACAGTGTTCAAGAGAGAACTGGATAAGCACCTCCAAAGGATACCTGATCAACCAGGCTGTGACTCGTACGTCAGGCTGCGAGCAGCCGCGTCCAACAGCCTGGTTGATCAGTCCGGCAACCAGGAGGCCTGGTCGACGACCGGGCCGCGGGGACGCTAAGCCCCGGAAGCACCTCAAGGTAAACCTCAAGGTAGGGGTTGATATCATGCCAGACCTGTCCCCTGAAGCTCATATCAAGAGGATAACATATGCCAGGTTGGCTAACATAAGAACAGCCTTTAGAAACTTGTGTAAGGAATCTTTCAGAACATTATATACCACATATGTCAGACCAATCCTGGAGTATGTGGCTCCAGCATGGAGTCCATATCTAGTCAAGCATAAGACTAAACTGGAAAAGGTTCAAAGGTTTGCCACCAGACTAGTACCCGAGCTGAGAGGTATGAGCTACGAGGAGAGACTACGGTAATTGAACCTCACTTCGTTGGAAGACAGAAGAGTTAGGGGGGACATGATCACCACATTCAAGATTCTCAAGGGAATCGACAGGGTTGATAAAGACAGGCTATTTAACACAAGGGGCACACGCACTAGGGGACACAGGTGGAAACTGAGTGCCCAAATGAGCCACAGAGATATTAGAAAGAACTTTTTTAGTGTCAGAGTGGTTGACAAATGGAATGCATTAGGAAGCAATGTGGTGGAGGCTGACTCCATACACAGTTTCAAGTGTAGATATGATAGAGCCCAATAGGCTCAGGAACCTGTACACCTGTTGATTGACGGTTGAGAGGTGGGACCAAAGAGCCAGAGCTCAACCCCCGCAAGCACAACTAGGTGAGTATATTCCATCTTCCAGTACTGATGTTAAGGACTGTCTTACAGTTAACTATCCACAGTCTCTGTACCTAAAGTCTACTAATTCCACTGACGTTAATGAGATTCTAAATGAGAATCTAGCGAACCGCGCTAATCAACAACAACAACAAGAAATAACCCTCCTCCGCGAGGATTTTAGAAACTGCAAGGCTAGCCAAGACCAACTACAGCATGATTTGAATGATCTCCGTGAGGAAAACAACCTTCTGAAAACTGATGAAGCCATAAAAAAACAGGAGGAAGCTCTCAGCAAAATGACTGCATGTATCAGTACATTTTCAGCCCAACGTTCCGTCTCCCAGGATGAACAAGACCAGCAAAAGCTGCTAGACTCTGTTATTGTGTCGTCCCAAGATATACCTGTGGAACATGAAGGTGAAAATTGTGTCGAAATAGCTCAGGATCTCTTAAAAAACAAATTGCAGCTCAATTCTAAACAAAACTGACGTTATTGCTGCCTACAGAGTAGGCAAAAAGAATCTATCAGGTCAAAACCAACGGAAAATTCGCCTGAAGCTGTCTTCCCAGTTCACGAAATCCCATCTAGTCCGGACAGCTGCATCCCAACGGAAGGGATTATACATCGAGTGCTTGACTAGGAATAGACAGCAACTCCTCTACCGCCTGCGTCAAATCCGTCAACAAAACCCAGATGAGATTCATCAGTGCTTCGTTAGAGATGGACTGATAAAGGTGAGAAAAACCGCAGAGGGCAAAATGTTTACAATTACTAAAGAAGAGAACCTCAACACTTTCCTCTCCCAATGTGGTTTGTCTCGCCTTATTATCACTCCCAGTGAATTAACTTAATTAACCCCCTGTCAACTAGTGGGGCTAGGTATCCTAAGTCTCCTTGTTTCATTTTCTGACTTAATTTTTAACTCACTCTTAACTAGTCATTTACTGAAATTATTTAATTGAGTGCATTAATAGTTCTTCAGGTCTTATTAATTATACAGTCATAACTGAACTATTTATAGTTAATAATCATTAGCTTAAATTTGCCTATGTTTATTATTCAACTGTTCTTTGATTTCATTTATTACCGAGGTTGCCTAGCCTCGCCATGCTCCCTTACTCCATTGTACCCCTGGCTTTGCCTGCATCTCAAATTGCAAATTGTTACTTACAGTGTACCTGAGAGTACTTGTAAGCAATCTACCTCATTTTTCATTTTTGCTCAATTTGTTTTTGTATTGCTTAGTCTTGTTTATATTTTTGTTTTGTATTTCTATAACTTGTGTTTTGTATAGTCCATGTTTATATGTTTTTTCTTAAATCTCATTTATTACCTAGGTTGCCTAGACTAGCCATACTCCCTTACTCCATTGTACCCCTGTAAGCCCCTTGTAAGCTAACTTTTTTTTTTGTTTTTTTTTCATTTTGTGTTTGTTTTGTACAGTATTGTGTACATATTTTTCCCTTTTTTATAGCTTATTTCTACCTTGTAATTTGCCTTTCTTTCCTTGTTTTTCCTGCAATCAGCTTTTTTTATGCAGGCAAGTATAGACCCAGAACTTAACCTCTTATCCACTATGACAATAATCACTTTAATGATCTAAATTGCAGATATTTTGCAGCACATGATGTAAACAATGTATTAACTCATAATCACAATATCTCTGTAATCAATTTGAACGTTAGATCCCTAGGTAAACACTTCGATGATGTTAGTGCCTTGATTGAAACTATTGACAACAAATTCTCTTTTATTATACTTACTGAAACATGGTTGAAAGAGGATACTACTGAACTCTTTAACATGCCTAACTACTCAGCAATTCACAACTGTCGTCAACTTCAGAGAGGTGGTGGCACTGCTCTTTACTACCACCAAGAACTAACATGCTTAAAAGAAATTAGAACTAGAGACTGCTATGGGGAGTATATCTTCGCCAGCTTCAGAGTCAAAGGTGCCGAGTCTGTCCTGTCTGTGGATGCAGTTTATAGAATTCCTAACACTGATGTGTCCGAATTCAACTCAAACCATAGAAATCTAATACTTGATAACAGACAGAACAAAAACCACCTAATTATCGCAGGGGACTTTAATATTGACCTCTGCGAGCCAGAACACCCTACTGCTGTTAGCTTCCTGAACTGTATGAATTCCTGCTTCCTCATACCCTTAATCACTATAATAATAATAATAATAATAATAATAATAATAATTTTTATTTAGGCAAAGGTACATACATAAAGAGATTTTACAAAGTTTGTTGGCTTCATAGATAGAGCTAGTACATACAATGCCTAAAGCCACTATTACGCAAAGCGTTTCGGGCAGGAAAAAACACTAATGACTAAAGCTTAAAACTAATGGGTAAAAAGAATAAAATGTGTTGAGTACAAATAAAAATAATGGTAAAAGAGGGGGGAACATTGTTGAAAAAGCAGCACAAATACAATTTCAAATTATTACATAAAATTACATTCAAACAGCGTTGATTTGGAAAAAAAAAAAAAAAAAAAAAAAAAAAAAAAACATACATGGGTTGACAACAGAGGGGTAAGGTAGGTTACAGGGAATTTATTAGGTATAGCTTCGTTTTTAACTTAAACTGGTTGAGAGAGGTACAGTCTTTAACATGGTTGGGAAGGTCATTCCACATTCTGGGCCCCTTGATTTGTAGAGCATTTCTGGTTTGAATAAGTCGTACTCTAGGAATATCAAAACTATTTATTTCTGGTGTGGTGCTCATGGGTTCTGTTACAACCTTCTATGAAGCTTTTGAGATCAGGATTGGCATTATAGTTTAGCGTTTTATATATGTATAATACACATGAGAGAATGTGCAGTGACTTAATGTCTAACATATTCAGAGATTTGAGTAGGGGTACCGAGTGATGTCTGGGGCCAGAATTGGATATTGTCCTAATAGCAGCTTTGTGTTGAGTAATTAGAGGACGTAAGTGATTTTGGGTAGTAGAGCCCCAAGCACAAATACCTTAGTTGAGATATGGATAGATAAGGGAGTAATAGAGAGTCACCAGGGCAGGGCGTGGTACATAATATCTGATCTTAGAAAGAATGCCCACAGTTTTTGAAACTTTTTTTGATATGTTTAGAATGTGTCCCTGGAAATTCAGCTTGTGGTCAATGAGAATGCCAAGGAATTTGCCATCTAATTTGTTACAAATTTGGGTATTGTTTATTCTGAGATTTATTTGATTAGAGGATTTATTGCCAAACAGAATATAGAAAGTTTTGTCAATGTTAAGGGTGAGTTTGTTGGCAGTTAGCCACAGATGGACTTTATTTAGCTCAGTATTTACTGTGGCATTTAGAGCAAGGGGATCAGGACTGGAGTAAGTAGAATCACTGATAGCACTGCCACGACTCTAGATCACATGTGGACAAACATAACCTCTCCGCTTACTTCAGGTATAATCACCGATAGCACTACAGACCATTACCCCACATTTCTCTTAACTAACATTAGCAAACCACCTCTTGAGTCAAGAGAGATACGTTTTAGACTGCACAATGAAACTGCTATAGACAATTTTATAACTGCTGCTGATAATGTCAACAGGGAGTCCGAGTTAGGTAACATAGAGGACATCAACCTAGCAGTACAATCTTTTCTTCAAAAAACTCTTAGCCTTTATAATACCCACTGTCCTATGCTTTCAAAGCAAGTCACAACCAAAAGGCTCAACAATCCCTGGCTTACAAAGGGAATACTTAAATCTATTAATTAAAATATGACCTTGAGAAGAAGTATAGGTTAGGAATTGTCTCCAAAGAATTCTCAAAGAATTACTTATTATTGCTATCTAAGATAATTAGACGAGCCAAAACTAAATACTACGAAGATAAATTTACCCAAATAAAGAGCAACATTAAACAAACTTGGAGCACAATTTCACAAATATTGGGATCAAAGAAGTCTTTAAATAACAAACCAACTCTCCTGTCTAATAACGATGGTCAGCTTTCAGCCTCTGATTCTGCTATTGAGTTCAATAGGTTCTTCTCTTCCATTGGTTCATCCCTTGCAAATGATATTCCATCTTCCAGTACTGACATTAAGGACTATCTTACAGGTAACTATCCACACTCTCTGTACCTAAAGCCTATTAATTCCGCTGATGTCAATGAGATAATCCTTTCCCTTAAAACCAAGTCTGGTGCCCTTGAGGAGATACCAACTTTAATTTACAAAAAAGCCTCCAGATCTTTAGCCCCTGCTATTGCATTGTTCTTCAATAAGTCACTTGAACTCCAAAAATTCCAGATATTCTAAAAAAAGCGAGAGTAACCCCTGTCCACAAATGTGGTGATCTCACAGATGTTAACAACTACAGACCTATATCAATCCTGCCTAACTTGTCAAAAATATTTGAAAAACTGATCTACAAGCAGCTTTACTCTTATCTAGCCAAACACAAAATACTTAGCTCTTGTCAGTATGGTTTCAGACCCCAAAAAAGCACTAACGATGCACTTATTAGTATGATTAACTTGATTCATGCAGCTCTTGATAAAAATGAGTTCCCTGTTGGGTTATTTGTGGACCTGCGTAAGGCTTTTGACACTGTCAACCACCAAAACCTTCTTCTTAAATTACATCATTATGGAGTCAGAGGACACTCCCTGCAATGCCTCAAATCTTACCTTACTGACAGGCTCCAGTATGTTTCTGTGAATAATTCAATTTCTCCCACCCTACCCACCAACATCGGTGTTCCTCAGGGCAGCATACTTGGCCCTCTCCTCTTTCTCATCTACATTAATGACCTTCCAAATGCCTCCCAACACCTCTAACTAATTCTATTTGCTGACGACACAACCTTCATTTACTCCAGTCCTGACCCCCTTGCTCTAAATGCCACAGTAAATACTGAGCTAAATAAAGTCCATCTTTGGCTAACTGCCAACAAACTCACCCTTAACATTGACAAAACTTTCTATATTCTGTTTGGCAATAAATCCTCTAATCAAATAAATCTCAGAATAAACAATACCCAAATTTGTAACAAAATAGATGGCAAATTCCTTGGCGTTCTCATGACCACAAGCTGAATTTTCAGGAACACATTCTAAATATATCAAAAAAGTTTCAAAAACTGTTGGCATTCTTTCTAAGATTAGATATTATGTACCCCGCCCTGCCCTGGTGACACTAGTACTCCCTCATCTATCCATATCTCAACTATGGTATTTGTGTTTGGGGTTCTACTACCCAAAATCATTTACGTCCTCTAATTACTCAACACAAAGCTGCTATTAGGACAATATCCAACTCTGGCTTCAGACATCACTCGGTACCCCTACTCGAATCTCTGAATATATTAAATATTAAGTCACTGCACATTCTCTCATGTGTATTATACATATATAAAATGCTGAACTGTAATGCCAATCCTGACCTCAAAAGCTTCATTGAAGGTTGTAACAGAACCCATGAGCACCACACCAGAAACAAATACAGTTTTGATATTCCAAGAGTACGACTTAAACTAGAAATGCTCTACAAATCAAGGGACCTAGAATGTGGAATGCGCCTCCCAATCACTGTTAAAGCCTGTACCTCTCTCAACCAGTTTAAGATAAAAACGAAGCACTACCTAATAAATTCCCTGCAACCTACCTTACCCCTCTATTGTCAACCCAAGTCTGTTTTTTTAAACAACGCTGTTTGTCGACCTAATTGTATTTGTGCTGCTTTTTCAGCCATGTTCTACCCTTTTTTATTTTTATCTTCATTTGTTCTCAACACATTTTATTCTTTATACTCAATTAGTATTAAGTTTTAGTCATTAATGTTTTTCCTGCCCGAAACGCATTGCGTAATAGTGGCTTTAGTCATTGTATGTACCAGCTCAATCTATAAATTTATAAATTTTTGTAAAATCTCTTGTATGTATGCACCTTACGTGAATAAACATTTATTTATTTATTATTTATACTTGCGCCTCCTGCCTGCCTCACTTCCCCTCTCCAGACTTGCCTCCTACCTGCCTGCCTCACTTCCCCTCTCCAGACTTGCCTCCTACCTGCCTCACTCCCCCTTCTCCAGAATTGCCTCCTGGCTGCTACCTCCCCTTTCTCCAGACTTGCCCCCTGCCAGCCTCACTCCCCCTTCTCCAGACTTTCCTCATGCCTGCCTCAATTCCCTTCTCCAGATTTGCCTCCTGCCTACCTCACTACCCCTTCTCCAGACTTGCCTCCTGCCTGCCTGCCTTACTCCCCTTCTCCTGACTTGGCTCACTTCCCTCTCCACTTGCCTCATGCCTGCCTCACTTCCCTTCTCCAGACTTGCCTCCTGCCTGCCTCACTTCCCCTCTCCAGACTTGCCTCCTGCCTGCCTGCCTCACTTCCCCTCTCCAGACTTGCCTCCTGCCTGCCTCACTCCCCCTTCTCCCGAAATGCCTCCTGCCTGCCTCACTCCCCTTTCTCCAGACTTGCCCTCATGCCTGCCTCACTTCCCCTCTCCAGACTTGCCTTCTGCCTGCCTGCCTCACTCCCCCTTCTCCCAAAATGCCTCCTGCCTGCCTCACTCCATTTTCTGCAGACTTGCCTCCTGCCTGCCTCACTTCCCCTCTCCAGACCTGCCTCACTTCCCCTCTCCAGACTTGCCTCCTGCCTGCCTCACTCCCCCTTCTCCAGAATTGCCTCCTGCCTGCCTCACTCCCCTTTCTCTAGACTTGCCTCCTGCCTGCCTCACTTCCCCTCTCCAGACTTGCCTCCTGCCTGCCTCACTCCTCCTCCTCCAGAATTGCCTCCTGCCTGCCTCACTTCCTTTCTCCGGACTTGCCTCCTGCCTGCCTCACTTCCCCTCTCCAGACTTGCCTCCTGCCTGCCTCACTCCCCTTCATCCAGACTTGCCTACTGCCTGCCTCACTCCCCTTCACCAGACTTGCCCTCATGCCTGCCTCATTCCCCCTTCTCCAGATTTGCCTCATGCTTGCCTCACTTCTCTTCTCCAGACTTGCCTTCTGCCTGCCTGCCTCATCCCCCCTTCTCCAGACTTGCCTTCTGCCTGCCTCACCCCCCTTCTCCAGACTTGCCTTCTGCCTGCCTCACTCCCCCTTCTCCAGACTTGCCTTCTGCCTGCCTCACTCCCCTTCTCCAGACTTGCCTACTGCCTGCCTCGCTTCCCTTCTCCAGACTTGCCGCCTGCCTGCCTCACTCCCCCTTCTCCAGACTTGCCTCCTGCCTCCCTCACTCCCCTTCTCCAGATTTGCCTCCTGCCTCCCTCACTCCCCTTCTTCAGACTTGCCACTTGCCTGCCTCACTCCCCCTTCTCCAGACTTTCCTCATGCCTGCCTCACTTCCCTTCTCCAGACTTGCCACTTGCCTGCCTCACTCCCCCTTCTCCAGACTTTCCTCATGCCTGCCTCACTTCCCTTCTCCAGACTTGCCCTCATGCCTGCCTCACTTCCCTCTCCAGACTTCTCTCATGTCTGCCTCACTCTCATCACCAGGCTACCCTCCTGCCTGCCTCACTATCATCACCAGACTTACCTTCTGCCTGCCTCACTTCCCTCCTGCCTGCCTCACTTCCCTCATGCCTGCCTAACCATCACCAGACTTACCTTCTGCCTACCTCACTCTCGTCACCAGACTTACCTTCTGCCCTCCTCATTTAAAGCGAGCCTGTAGACTGCTGAACAAGCAGAGTAGAGCACAGTGTAGGCCACCAGCTCCAACCACACCAGTTTGTACACACTTCCACGCCATCTGTGAAAGTTATAATATTGACATACCACATTTCATCATATACAGAACTAGTTATTACACTGATATACCATATTACCCTGGTATAAAATGTATAGCATAGATACGGCTTTTGCACCACCTCCAATCCCCACTATGTATGGTTCTAAAGATGGCTCCAGGGGAATATATTTATGCAGGGACTAGTGTATTTAATGTGACCTATAAAAATGAATGAAGCCATCACATTTAAAACAAGCTTGATCTGAACAATTCCATTTCAGAAGAAGCTAGGGAACACCCCCAAAATAATAATTACTACACATTATCTTTCAGGAGGTTTGAATTTGCCCAGATGCCTTTTAGATTCTACAAAACAACATGACCTTCCAAACTTTCATTGAGCAGGCCATCTGGTTTTATCCTTCTGGTTTCCCTAATTTAACATCTCTTTTTAATAAACCACTCTGTGGCAATTCATCTTCAAGACCTCTGACCCTTCTTCCACAGCTTGGCAGCAGTATCCACCATATTGAAAGCCAAGCCTATCAAGCTACATAAATTTTTTTGGTGGTAAATTTTGGCCAAATATTCATCCCACACTTCTATATCCCTTGAGACTTGTGTACCATCCTGCATGGGCAGGATAGGTATCCAAGATACCCTTGATGTGGTCATTTGAGTCAGGTAGTAATCAAAAACCTTAAGCAAGAGTTCACTAAGCTCTCTCCCCTTGCCCATCTATCCTCCCCAATGCTCTGAAAACCTGCTTTGAAAACAGTCCTAAATCAGTCCATGATACATGGAAACCTATCATGTTCTGCTTGACAAACTTGACACCAGTGGAGACCAATTGCATATATTGTGTCTGCAATATCTTATACAAAAATGACAGGGATGGGGAGGAGCTTAACCCTTCAATTGCGCATCGCATCATATGATGCTTTGACCGACTTGCAGTAAATTGCGCATCGCATCATGTGATGCTTTGGAGTACTACGCAAGATTTAAACGGCACGTGGATACACGGGGTTCACCACACCTTCATCAGGGCTCTTGTAAACAGACGCCATTTTTTAAAAAAATCGTGGGCCAAACTCCCGGGTGTTAGGGGCCTCAGTATTGAGTCAGCTACCAAGCCTGACGCACGCAGCATGAACTCACAGCACTGCTGTACAGCTTGTGACCACAGCATCGCCTAAAACTGCCATAATATACTTGTTCATGCTATTATGTAGCGATGATATTATTACAGAAGACCCCTGACTGTGATAAAACTGACCAGGGTTCTGATAATAGCAGGATTGAGGTGATATTTGGCGCTGTGCGCCATGGAGGGAGGAGTAATGCTGTGGGAGGGAGGATGGTGGCGTTATCTTTCGAGTGTGTGTGGCCACGTTTTATTGACTGCACTCAGCATACCAGCATAGTGGTTCGCTATGGTGAACACAAATGTAGATACTTAAATATAACGTGTGTATAGTGTGAGATAACAGCGAGAGTAGGAGGTTGGGAGCCGCCATTTTGGTGAGGGAGGAGCGTCGTCTGCAGGACTTACCATGTTGTTTACTGATGACCACGATGGTCTTTGGGCACCATACCAGTTTACTTGTACAAGTATGGTGAATAAAACTGGTAGATATTTATATATAATGTGGGTATATAGCGTAATAACACCACAAACAGTATTGTTGTAGGAGAAATATTAGTGCGTCTGGCCTTGAGGGCGGCCGCCACCAGCTGACTGTGTGAGTAGCTATGTCTTTGTGCCTTTACTCACCATACAAGCTTAGATGTACAGTTATGGTGAACAAAACATGTAAATACTTATATATAACGTCTGTATATAAAGGCAAAAACAGTATGGTGGGTGGGGAATGGTGGCAAGTCAGGTGAGGTGAGGTGAGGTGAGGTGAGGGAGGGAGTGGCAGCCAGTGGCAGCCAGTCACTGCCTGCCACTGCCACTCAGCATACCAACTTAGTGGTTCGTCATGGTGAACAAAACATGCAGATACTTATATATAACCTGTGTATATAGTGTAATAACCGACAAAGTATTTGTTCACTGTTTGATGAACATAATTGAATCAACAATATGCACACCATATTATACAGGGCACACCACCATATACAGGGCCTTGTAGCCTGGTGGATAGCGCGCAGGACTCGTAATTCTGTGGCGCGGGTTCGATTCCCGCACGAGGCAGAAACAAATGGGCAAAGTTTCTTTCACCCTGAATGCCCCTGTTACCTAGCAGTAAATAGGTACCTGGGGGTTAGTCAGCTGTCACGGGCTGCTTCCTGGGGGTGGAGGTCTGGTCTAGGACCGGGCCGCTGGGGACACTAAAGCCCCGAAATCAACTCAAGATAACCTCAAGATAACCATATTTTTGAGTACAGCGATGATTCACTCATTTTATTATATAAATATATCACACTACACACTATTGAATAATATTACAGCAAAAAAACTACGAAAAATCAATCAGAGACATTGAAATAATTAGGCAATTATCTCTCTGTGGAAACTCCAGCCTGACAGCTGGCGATCAAGAGACCGCTTGGGACGCACGCTCAGTCAGCGCCTGATTTTTGCCAGAATTCCCCGCCCTATAGTGGGCAATATATGCCACTTACGATTTTTTTATTATTTTTCCCGTGATCAGTGAACACAAATTAACAGGTTAGGAAGAAAAAATAATTTTTTTTTTTTTTTTTGGTATGCGCCTGTGGGTGTCAAATGGTATATAGCTATGCGCCATTTAAGGGTTAAGGTGGGTCCCTGGGTGGCCATTTGTCCTAGTCTCTGGTTCTCTCTACATGTTTTTAGCTCTGAGAAATTGAAATGTTTCCCTGCTTGGATACTATGTTCCTATTATGTTCCTAACTCTGTTCTCCTCTCATTAACAGCCAGGTCTCAGCCAGGCCCGAACCTGGGAGGGAACCAGATGGGACTTCTGCCAGTTCACCAGGGACCCGAACCCAGCTAGCTGGGAAAGCACCATACACCTAGCGAGCAGACACACGGACAAACTGGGAGCCCAAACCAGCCAGTCGTCAAGGTAAGCCAACACCCAAACCCCTGAAAGACGCAGACGGGCCACCACGTCCCAGGTATGACGTGTGAACATGCGAGGTGCCAGGTTCAACCCGAATGAAAGACAATGAAAACGGCAACTCTGATACCCCACAACAAAACCGAGCCAGTCCCTGAACCCAGGATGGATTGGAACATGTCAATAAGCATCCTTGAGGCCCAGGGTCACCATCCAAGCACCCGGCTCCAACAGAAGCCGGACTTGGGACAGTAGTCATCTGAAAGGAGGGGTAAGAAACCCAAGAATTCAGATGGGACAAGTCCAGAATGAACCACAGGTCCGCACAGTCCCGTTTCGGAACTGGAAATGGGCGAGAAACCCATCTGAGAGACGACGCCGATGTGACCACCCCCTAGCACGCCCACTCCGAGATGACCTGACAGCACGTCAAGAGAACAGGCCTGCCCTGCCAGACCCAAACCCCCCGAAGGAGAAGGAGCCACCCAACGTCAACGCAGGTCGCGAGAAACGACCCGAAAAGCCCACAAATTGTGAAACCAGGTATGAGCGAACAGAGCAAGCCTCCCCCCATCCCCCCCCCCCATCAATGGGATGAGCCGCAAAAGGGCCGACGCCCCTTACGAGAACCCGACCTGCGCACAGAGCGAACACCGTGTTGATCAGACGCAAACGGCTCTGAAGGAGGCACCAGCTCTGGCTCCGAAACTGGCACCAGTGGCCTACTGGTGCCAGCGCCAGAAGAACCCACCCGGGACCCATGGACAACCAACAAGTCGAACATCGGACGGCAGCTGGACGATGCCGCCAGTATATACTGCTCGACCGCAGTGGTCGCAAACAGCAAAGGACAAAAGGGCAAACACAACTTACGAGCCAGGGGCCCAAGCGGATTCCAAAGAGGAAGCAAGCACAACCTGTCGTCACTTAAGACGTGCAGCGAAAAACCGCGACAGTTCATCCTGCAGGATCGGCACAAACAGTTTCAAAACTGCAGATGATGCACGAGCAGCTGAGAGCAAGGCACCAGACCCAGGAACGTCCCAAAGCGCCTCTACATCCTCCACAAGCCAATCCGAGAACAGCTCCAGCAGGAAAAAGAAATGCAAGACCGAAGCCAGCAAGCTACAAGCACACAAGTCCTCGGTCACAAGCGCAGCCGACAAGGGGGGAACCTGCGCATGAAGCTGTAGAGCGCCAACATCCTGGAGAATGGCAGAGCAAAAAGACACTCATTAAGGTGTTCAAAGTCACCCCCCAAGGTAAACCTGGACCACAGTCAACGCTTCATGCCACTCAAGCGTGCAGGTACAACAGAAGGTGTCCCATGCATCCAATGAAAACAACTGGCAGTCCACAAGCCAGAACTACTTCGGAACCTCATAACAGACTCAGTATGGAGACGAAGATCCAAACCTGAAAGAAGATGGTTCCAATATAGAGGCATACTCTGGGTCACGCAGGAGGTAAGCTGCAATTGCCGTCCGCACCTCCCCAGGCGAGACACGGGAGGCAGAAAACCTCTGGAAGGACGGAACCGAAGGACCTGTAGGGATACAGAACTGAACCTGGGAAGGAGCCAAATCTAAATCCAACTCGTATGCAAAGAGGGGAAAGAAAACCTCACTCATTGTAACAGTAAGCCCCGCTCCAAGGGTCGGAAAATCCAGGCAGGGTCCAATGGAGTGCAAGGCCCCCAAGTCAGCTCGTCCCCATCCCCGGGAACCCCTTGTCAGGCCCTGGGGGCGAGTTGTCCTCCAAAGCCCTGGCTTCACAAAAAAAACCAGGGTGGCCAAAATAGCAGGAACAGAGGGGGGGCCCACTGGTCAGACCCCAGAGCTACAGCAGGAGGAACAGACTCGAATGCCTCTGTCACCACCCTGAAAGGGGCAACGCCTGAAACTGTCTCAGTCTCAGAAACCTCTGAATCCTGCCCCGACCCTGAAGCCCCTCACACAATTAGGAGCCAGAAGCAGGGGGGGGGGGACCGAATGAACCACAGAAGGGGAAGAACGAGAGGGCGCGGCCTGAACCAAGGCCGACGCGACCAAGTCCCCAAAGTCCAGGTCCCTATAAGCAAAACGGGACAGCCTAGGGGCATTTGGGGAAGCAACCAATCTAGCATGTTGCAGCCACCTAAAACGAGCCTGCAACATTAGTCACCTGCACCCGAATAACACCATCAATAGACTGGGTGAAATCTAGTCACAAACAAGCAACAATGCTCGCAGGACTCAGGGTCGAAGGTGTCACTGACTCAACAGGAAGCATGACAGAGGCAAAAACTATGAGTGTCGCCTTGAGACAAAGGGACAGAGCAACTCTCAAACTCGCACACAGTGAGAGGGGACTCAGGGGTCCTATCCATTGAACCCAAGTGCCCCCACGGGAAACCCCGCAGGGGCACCTGCTAACCAGCGCCGAAAGCTACCATACAAACTGCTAATGCTGAACCCCCGGGGACGTGTCCACTCATGAGGGCGAAGGGGGGGGAGGGGGGTACCACCAAATAGAAAGTAAACCCTAGTATAACAGGGGAAGGGATACCAAGGCAGACACCCCACCAGACAAAAACAAAATGAAAAGAAAAGCCTCGCAAGAAGACAGCATACCCAGAAGGAACAGAGCCAGCCGCTGTTATAGGTGAAAACTAGCTGCGTAGTACCCTGCACCCCTACCAGTGGTGTAGGGGTGCAAAACTACCACTTACCCCAAGGTAAACAAGGGTGAAAAACCCCCAGAATTCTCGGGGCAGTCAATCACCGAGCAGCAAAAGACCAACAGAGGTAGACCCAAGGTGATTTGTGGAAGAGAACCCCAAGCCCCAAGGGCGGTATTTAAAGGGCGCACTCAGGGAAGGTGACCCTAAGCACATGCAGCCTGAATACCTGTGAATATTACTCCCAGCTCACCCGCCACTGTAAGAGCAGTACTGATCCAGAGAACAGCACAACACAAGAGTCTGGAACTGAAACCACACGACCATGCCATATCACACCAGCCAAAGAACTGGGGTGTGGATCACCGGTGCGGGGATCTGGAGTTCCCCCTTCCCAGGGAGGGAGGAGCTGCGCAGACGTATGGCGCACAGCTCGTGTAACATCATGCTCATTTGCTCCTCGTTTTCATTTGAGGGAGTTCTGTCCACTCGTTTGTCTATTTTCGTTATTTTTAACCAGGATAGGGGTTTGGGGTTGGGGAGCTTACTTTTCTGGGTGTCTGTCCCGGTCGATGGCAGATATAGAATGCTGCAAATCACATGTGCATTTTTATAGGTCATAGCTCCTCATGCCTCTGAGGAGGCCAGGTTCTGGCTCGTGGTCCCCGGTAGGCCTAGAACTCCACCCACATTGATGCCAAAGTTAGTGGTACTGTATATTCACATCAGCCTGGATAGCTCCGGGGAACTGTAGGGGCTCCCCCCCAGAAAATTACCAAAATAATAACATCACAATTAATACAACAAGAAACAGCACAAACAGGTATAAAATAATCCCCAACAAAATAGAGCACAAACATCAACACCAACATTAAATTTCCACTACTTTGTACAAACACCTTGAGCAACATCGATCAACATTACTATAACACATACAGCCACCAACAAGCTTACACAAACACTATCAGTAACAAAAACAACCAGAGAACACAATGCACACACACACACCTGAATAAGAGTCTCCAGAAGTTGCCAAAGCCATGGCAGTCGGCTACTTCAGAGGTATAGCTCACTGTCATGGTGGATGGAGCCCCAGTGCTGGAGCTGGCAGCACCTTACAAACTGCCAGTAGCTCTCCAATTTTGGGAGAAGGCAAGAGCTGTAAGGGGTAGAAGCAGGAACCACAAGAGAGGGTTAGAAACTACCAGGAAGGGTCAGGGGGGTGCTAGTGGAGGGTCAAGGGCAGCAAATGGAAGATCAGAAGAGAATTAAAGAATAAGCATAAGTTGAGGGTCACTTTATGTTGGATCAAAAAGATGGGTTGCAGCAGGCGCAGCAGCGAGTCTTGGCGTATGATGGGGTATCACGTCGCTGTGGTAAGCTGGAGAGACTAACTGTGCTGGACACAATGATATATGACAGCTGACTGCAGGAGTGCCGAATGTGCAAGGTATATATATATATATATATTCCTGTATTAATGTGGTCAGCTGCTGGGGCCCTGAATCATGTGGTGGTAGTGGTCAACTGCTGGGACCCTGGATCATGGGGTGGTCATGGTCAGCTACTGGGGCCCTGGATCATGTGGCAGTCGTGGTCAGCTGCTAGGGCCCTGGATCATGTGGTGGTTGTGGTCAGCTGCTGGGCCTGTGGATCATGTGGTGGTTGTGGTCAGCTGCTGGGGGCCGTGGATCATGTAGTGGTCGTGGTCAGCTGCTGGGGCCATGGATCATGTGGTGGTCAGTTGCAAGGCCGTGGATCATGTGGTGGTCGTGGTTAGCTGCTGGAGCCCTGGATCATGTGGTGGTCAGCTGCTGGGGCTGTGGATCATGTGGTGGTTGTGGTCAGCTGCTGGGGCTGTGGATCATGTAGCGGTCGTGGTCAGCTGCTGGGGCTGTGGATCATGTGGTGGTTGTGGTCAGCTGCTGGGGCCGTGGATCATGTAGCGGTCGTGGTCAGCTGCTGGGGCCGTGGATCATGTGGTGGTCAGTTGCAGGGCAGTGGATCATGTGGTGGTCAGTTGCAGGGCCGTGGATCATGTGGTGGTCAGTTGCAGGGCCGTGGATCATGTGGTGGTTGTGGTTAGCTGCTGGAGCCCTGGATCATGTGGTGGTTGTGGTTAGCTGCTGGAGCCCTGGATCATGTGGTGGTCAGCTGCTGGGGCTGTGGATCATGTAGTGGTCGTGGTCAGCTGCTGGGGCTGTGGATCATGTGGTGGTCGTGGTCAGCTGCTGGGGCTGTGGATCATGTGGTGGTCGTGGTCAGCTGCTGGGGCCCATGGATGTGTTCAGGTCATGCAGGTTCATCAGTCTGTAATGAGAAACAAGCTCTTAATTAATGTTGTTCTCTAGCAAGTTTTACAGGACTCGATATATTGCATATAATGTCAAAAATTCCCAAAACATACAAATTCTAATATACCAAGTATTAAATGCTGTTGTTTCATTATTATAGTAAACACAAATTACTTTAGGTAATCATTCAAAGAAATTAGGGAGTTGTAAAGACTTAGAAAATGCAATCTTGCCACATTACCCCATTTCTATTTATAAACTAAGTTATTTATTTAGGTATAGGTATATACATTGAAAATGAGTTACAAACATAATGTCAGATTAATAGATAGAGCTAGTACATACAATGCCTAAAGCCACTTATCTATAAAACTTGTATTAAATAATCCTTAAACTACCAGTCTGGAGACCAGAATAAATAAAAAAGTGTTTTCCAATACTGAAAATAATTAAATAATCAATAAAATAAGCCCTTCCACCCGTTTGCCCATAAATGGACGAGAACTAAACCAATCTCGTAACACATTTCTTGATCCAGGATGGCGAGGAGATGCCATTAGTATAACAATAGCTGCCCTGCCTCACAAACATGTTGGCATGAGCAAAGTTGAATCCTCACGATAGTCACAGCTGCTGAGGACACTAAGAGTCTAGAAACATCAGCACGACTATAGTATACATTGGGGATTACTCCAGCACCAGTTAATATGCTTAATAATTTGGCTTTATATGTTTATTAATATTAATCATTTAAGTTACAGGGACAGCCACACGGAACAAGTAAGAGCCTACTCCATATTCAGTGTTCCAAACTCTGTACTCCTCTCATTATACTATGCACTAATCTATCCCTATTCCTATCTTAAATATGGTATCTGTGCATGGAGTTCTATCACTGCAAACTACCTCAAGCCCATCATCATCATATAACAAAAACCTGCTATCAGAATAATAACAAATTCTGCTTTTTGACAACACACATCCCCTCTGTTTATATCCCTAAACATGCTAAACATTAACTCACTCCACACATTCTCTTGTGCCATTTCATGTACAAAACCTTCCTAAGTGCAAATCCTGATCTGAAACTCTTCCTTGACAGATATAACAGAACCCATAGTCACCACACCAGAAATAAATATATCTTTGATATCCCCAGAGTCAAACTAAATCTGGTTTGGCTTTTTGGTTTTATTCAAAAGTAAAACCAAAAAGTATCTAATTTCATTCTCATAGTATCCTATCTAGCGTTTCAAACTCGCACTGTATCTTGTGCTACCCTCTCCTCCAATATGTGCCTAAGCCATACAACTTCACTACTGCAATCACTCCTATCATCTTATATCATGATTGTTGTGTTAAATGCAAATTTTGCTACAATGTATCTAGAATTAATCCTAAAATTATGCTACAATGTACCTGTTGATAATTCTCAAATTTTACAGTAATGTATCTGTAATGTACGGTTATGTTATGTTGTTGGGTAGATTAGATACACAGTGTTTAGTGAGTTTCATATTTATTTAGTAGTCCGGGATACAGCAGTGTCGTAGACGTTGAGACGGAGCTTGGAGCAGAGAAGAGAGCCGAGTGTGGCCGGAGTCGCGGAGCTCTATGTCGTAGAGTGTTGTAGCTGGATGCGGTCCTAGTCTGTTGCCTGTTCTCTGTCAAAGCTGTAGCGTCTTGGAAACTATTAGAACTGCCTACGCCAAGTGCTACATTCTTGACTGGAAATTGTACTGTTTGCTATTCTCAAATGACTTGCATATATACGGTGACTACACCTCACAATAAGATAGGAGGGTGGAAAAACTGTTACCTGTAAATAGGGATAGGACTATAGCTTGTGTAGTTAGTGCTAATTAGTTATACCATCAAGATGATGAGATAATGGAGCAAGTATAAGTTTACTCGCTACATATAGTAAGAAAATTTTAAGAAAATTAATAGATGTGTGTTAACATTCTTCAAATTTATCAACAAATTTCCTACTTAAAATTATCTGTTAGGTTAACCTTTTAGTTGCGAAAGATATCATATGATGCGTTGAGTGACTTGCAGTAAATTGCACTCGGCATCATATGATGTTTTGGAGTACCGCGCAAGATTTAAACGGCCCGCGGATACACAGGGTTCACGACACCTTCATCAGGGCTCTTGTAAACAGACGCCATTTTTTTTTTTAAATTGTGGGCCAAATTCCCGGGTGTGAGGGGCCTCAGTATTGAGTGAACAACCAAGCCGGATGCACGCAGCATGAACTCACAGCACTGCTGTTCAGCTTGTGACCACAGCATCGCCTAAAAATGCCATAATATACATGTTCTTGCTATTATTTAGCAATGATATTATTACAGAAGCCCCCTGACTGTGATAAAACTGACCAGGGTTCTGATAACAGCAGGATTGTGGTGATATTTAGCGCTGTGCTCCATGGAGGAGCACAGTATGAGTAATGCTGTGGGAGGGAGGGAGGGTGGTGGCGTCATCTTCTGACTGTGTGTGGCCACCTTTTATTGACTGCACTCTCCATACCAGCTTAGTGGTTCGCTATGTTGAACACAATTGTAGATACTTGTATATAACGTGTGTATAGAGGATATAAACAGCAATAGGAATAGGTTGAGAGCCACCATTTTGGTGAGGGAGGTGCATCGTCTGCATGACTTATCATGTTGTTTACTGGTGACCACTATGGTCTTTGGGCACCATACCAGTTTACTTGTACAAGTATGGTGAATACAACAGGTAGATACTTGTATATAATGTGTGTATATAGCGTAATAACACCACAAACAGTATTGTTGGAGAAATATTAGTGCGTCTGGCCTTGAGGGTGGCCGCCACCAGCTGACTGTGTGAATAGCTACATCTTTGTGCCTTTGCTCCCCATACAAGCTTAGATGTACAGTTATGGTGAACAAAACATGTAAATACTTATATGTAACATCTGTATATAAAATCAAAAACAGTATGGTGGGAGGAGAATGGTGGCAAGTCAGGTGAGGTGAGGGAGAGAGTGGCAGCCAGTGGCGGGCTGCCACTGGCTGCCACTGCCACTCAGCATACCAACTTAGTGGTTCGTTATGTTGAACATGAATGTAGATACTTATATATAACGTCTACATATAGTGAATAAAAGCAAAAACAGCATGGTGGGAGGAGAATGTGGGTGAGTCAGGTGACTTGAGGGAGGGAGGAAGTAGCAGCCAGTGGCTGGCTGCCACTGCCACTCAGCATCCCAACTTAGTGGTTCGTTATGGTGAACACGAATATAGATACTTATATATAACGTCTGCATATAGTGAATAAAAGCAAAAACAGTATGGTGGGAGGAGAATGTGGGCGAGTGAGGTGTTGAGGGAGTGAGTGACACGCTCGAACGCTCATCCGCTCCTGACGACCCTGCTGCCCCTCCAACTTTATCAGCTGCTCCTTGAGCCCACAACATCCCAAACATGATGTAACAACCCCAGAAGGCAGCTAAGTACCCAGTGACCTAAATGTGACCGAAATATTCGACAAAACCTAACCTAGCTCATCTTGACCTCATTAGTGTTGCTCCCTGGAGGAAGCTAACCTGTCGTTTGCTGCTGCCATATCAACGAGTCTACCCCATCTGCTGCGTACATCTCTGCTGCTACCATGCAAAACAATTCTAAGCTCGGCAAGGCCGCAAAGAATGATAGCACACCTATCAGGATGAACCCAACCAGCCAAGCTAGCAACAAGAATAATGCGGCTGTCTCCCCCTTAGTGGCTACCAGGGGGAGTACCGACCCTCCCTGCGTCAACAATAACAAACCTTCCCAGCTGATTGAAGCGTCGTCACTGACTCGAGCTTTACAACAGTTATGTAACCATATGGAGCAACTTAAACGAGCTGCCTCCCCATGTTCTGACTTTAAGCGTCTCGCTAATAATCCATGGCTCAGATTATTGACTCAAATACATGATGACCAAAAGTCTATAATCCGAGAGCAGTCGGACCTGATAATGAAGCTTCAGAGTGATGCTTTGGCCATGCACAAGATTAACCAAGATCTGTCTGCCAGAGTCGGCCACCTCGAACAGGAATTAAGCTCTCTTCAGATCTCGGTTACTAACTTTAAACCAGCAGAAACCTCTAAGAAGCAAGAAGAGATGCTACAAAAGTTAGAGAACCATTTTAACTCCCTACAACAGCAACACACTGCAACCAAAGACGAATCAGACCAACTTAAGCTCCTTGATTCTGTCATCATCTCATCACATGATTTTCCCCATGAAACTGACAGAGAAGACTGTACTGCCATCGTGATCCAGGAATTGCGTACTAAGTTGAATTATTCAATCGAAGCAAGAGACATTAAGTCAGCTTATAGAGTGGGTACCAAATCATCTGGTACAAACAGAAAGATACGGGTGAAGTTAGATAGCTGCTCCCGCAAGTCAGACCTTATCACTACTGCAGTCGCTAGGAAATCCAATGTTTATGTGAACGAATGTCTTACCAGATTCAGACAAAATCTCTTATTTAAACTACGTGGAATTTGCAATAGATCCACTGCTATTAAACATTGTTTTGTGCGCGATGGTAAAATAATAGCTAGGAAGACTGACTCTGGAAAAACTTATGTCATAACCACTGAAGCACACCTCACTTCCTTCCTGGATGACTGTGGGATATCAGCTGAATAACCAGAACATAATTTGTAGTCTCACATACAACCAAAGTGTACTTAAGCTCTGCCTTTCCTTTCCAAAGGTGTTTATTTTTATTTTTATTTTATTTTTTTTTTCGTTTGTCATCTTTGCCTGTTTTATACTCTGAATTATTTGTTCTTAGTTAATCCCCTTGTCACTAAACCTAGGGTTTTTTATTACCCTGTTAATTAACCATTACTAAGCTAATTATCTTCAAGATCATTTTTTTTTTTTTATTATTATTTTTCTTATTATTTTTTATTTTACATTTATATTGTCAGTCTCTACTGATTTTTTGTTTTTTATTTTATGTAACTTCTGTGTCCTCCCTGGCTATCTATTGGATCTTTATTTTACTTCTAAATTGTTACTATTTTATTGTATTTGCTTTTATTCTTGTGTTTTGCTTTATCGTGTATCTTGTATCGTGATCCCTCTGCATCTCTATGCACACTGATATTGATCCTGATCAAAATCTTCTGTCTCATATCTACACCAACCAGCACATTGATCATCATTATTGCAAGTATTTCACAGCACACCAGGCTAAAAACAAACTTCAAAATAGCACCTGTCTATCAGTTTATAACCAAAATGTTAGATCACTTGGTAAACATTTTGACGATTTAAATGCATTACTCACAGCAATAGGTACTAACCTATCGTTCATTATTTTAACAGAAACTTGGCTAAATAAAGACTATACCCAACTCTACAACTTAGCTGGTTATAAAGCCATTCATAACTGTAGGCCTAATAAAAAAGGTGGTGGCACAGCTATATATTACCGAGATACATTTATCTGCAACAGTGTTATTAGTGACAGAGATGACTACTGTGAATATACTTTTGCTCAGTTTACAATTAAATCCCTTAAATCCTCTTTGACTATTGGAGCCATCTATAGATTTCCCAATACTAACATAGCTTCTTTCTCAGACAACCTAAGGAATCTTATTATAAACAACAATCTCAACTAAAAACCACATCATTCTTGGAGGAGACTTTAATATTGACCTGGGTCAACAAAATTGCTCTCAAGTTGACTATTTCCTTAACAGCATGAACTCCTGTATGCTAATCCCCACAATCACCAAACCTACCCGAGTCACTCAAACATCAGCCACTACCTTGGACCACATATGGACAAACATAACAGCTCCCCTTGTATCTGGTATAATCTACGACAGAACAACTGACCACTATCCTACCTTTCTCATAGCGAACATGGACATAACACCACCAAAAATCAAGAAACTTTCATTTAGGCTACACAGTGAATCAGCTTTAGACAATCTTACAGAGGCACTTTACAATATTAACTGGGATTCTGAATTCAATAATACCCATGATATAAATTCATTAGCTAACCTCTTCCTCTCCAAAACTCTAAGCCTCTACAACCTTCATTGTCCCCTTCTTACCAAGCAAGTAACTGACAAAAGATTAAACAATCCATGGCTCACAAGTGGCATTCTCAACTCAACAAGAAACATGAATATGAAAAGAATGTTAGGATTGGCCTAGTTTCAAAGGAAGTAGCTAAAAGGTACTCATCAATGCTTACCAGTATCATAAGAAAGGCAAAACTTGCATATTATGTGAATAGATTCAATGAAGCAAAAGGCAACATGAAAAGCACTTGGAAAACTATCTCTAGTATCCTAGGAACTAAACAACACTCACATAACCAAATAAAATTCTACAAGGATGGGGATATACCGTCAACTGATTTAGAAATGGCAAATGAATTTAATAGTTTCTTTTCATCAGTTGGTGCTAATCTTGCCAGTAAAATCCCACAGACTCAGACACATATTAACACATATCTCTCAGGCAGCTATCCAAACTCTCTTCTCCTTTCACCAATCAGCCCGGCAGATGTTGTGTCCATCATACATTCTCTAAAAACCAAGGCAGGGAACACCAGTGAAATTCCGTCCATTGTGTACAAGAGAGCCTCCCATGCCCTTGCCCCACCCATAGCACTACTGTTCAACAAATCTATAGAGTGTCACACCTTCCCTGAATCTATAATCTATAATCAAATCTAATTTGATTACACAAAACTATAGAGTAAACTAAACACAAATCTATAGTGTGTCACACCTTCCCTGATATCGTCAAAAAAGCAAGAGTAACGCCAGTCCATAAAGGAGGCAATCCGGCGGACATAAACAATTATAGACCGATATCAAATCTACCCATTCTATCAAAAATATTTGAAAAAATTATTTACAAACAGCTCTATTCCTACCTCGTAAAATTCGACATACTCAGCCCCTGCCAGTTTGGCTTCCGGTCCCAAAAGAGCACCAACGATGCAATCATTAGTCTCCTTGACATTATCTACTCAGCCCTTGACAAAAATGAGTTTCCGATTGGACTCTTCATTGACCTAAGAAAAGCCTTTGATACTGTTAATCACAACTACCTCTTACTTAAACTCCAGCATTATGGAATCCGAGGCCTTGCCCTTGACTACATCCGATCCTATCTTAGTGACAGACACCAATATGTAACCATCAATGATACAACTTCTTCCACTCTACCAATTACCGTTGGAGTGCCACAGGGCAGCATCTTAGGACCTCTTCTATTTCTTATATATATAAACGATCTGCCTAATGTCTCTAATATTCTCAAACCTATATTGTTTGCTGACGATACTACCCTTATCTATTCAAACCTCAACCCATATACACTAAATAATGTTGTGAATAATGAATTAAAAAAAGTCCACTTATGGATGTCAACGAACAAACATTAAACATCGAAAAGACTTACTACATCTTATTTGGAAGCAAATCATCAAATGCAATTCAGCTACAGATAGACAATAACATCAGTAATAAAAATGATGGCAAGTTTCTTGGCCTATTCCTAGACATGAGACTCAACTTCAGCACCCACATTCAACACATAACTAAGAAAGTCTCTAAGACAGTTGGTATACTCTCCAAAATCAGATATTATGTTCCTAACTCTGCTCTCCTCTCACTATATTATGCACTAATCTACCCCTATCTTAATTATGGTATCTGTGCATGGGGGTCTACCACTGCAAACCACCTTAAGCCCATCATCACACAGCAAAAATCTGCTATCAGAATAATAACTAACTCTGCTTTCAGACAACCCTCAGCTCCCTTGTTTAAATCCCTAAACTTGCGAAATATTAACTCCCTCCACACATTCTCTTGTGTCAACTACATTTACAAAACCCTGTTCTTAAATGCAAACCATGCTCTGAAACTCTCCCTGGACAGATGTAATAGGACCCATTATCACCACACCAGAAATAAATATCTCTTTGATATCCCCAGGGTCAAACTTAATCTGTGTAAACACTCTATGCAAATTAAGGGACCTAGTCTATGGAACTCACTCCCTAGTGAATTGAAAAACTGTAAAACTTTTGCCTTATTTAAAAGCAAAACCAAAAAGTACCTAACTTCATCATCTTAGTTTCCTACACTGAGCTTTAAATTTGCTCTGTACCTAGTGTTACCCAATCTCCTAATTTTTACGTAATATCAAACAACCTTATTATTGTGTTCATTGCTGTCTTCTTTTATGTGCTAGCCATTTGCTGTATTGTGCCTACCAATTTGTTGTCAACTACCATTCAAGCTGTCATTGCAATCAATCTTAGCTACCTATGTGCTTTAATATACTGTACCTACAATTTTCTCTCATCTTTTTTTTTTTCATTTCATGTAATCTGTTATCATTTTTTTGTCTATAAATTTTGCAAGTATTTACCTCCTTAAAATTTTCTTAGATTAAGGACCTGCCCGAAACGCTGCACGTGCTAGTGGCTTTACAAAACTGTAATTACCATATTTGTATCCTCACATTCCTTATGTACATTTTTGTATATGCATAAATAAAATAAATAAATAAATAAGTGGCTGGCTGGTGTGTGGCGGTCACTCCTCGTTACTTTTTGACTCATAATAGCAACTTAGTGGTTTGTTATGGTGAACAAAACATGCAGATACTTATATATAACCTGTGTATATAGTGTAATAACCGACAAAATATTTGCTCACTATTTGATGAACATAATTGAATCAACAATATGCACACCATATTTTTTAGTACAGCGATGATTCACTCATTTTATTATATAAATATATCACACTACACACTGTTGAATAATAATACAGCAAAAAACTACGAAAAATCAATCAAAGACATTGAAATAATTAGGTAATTATCTCTTTGTTGCAACTCTGGCCTGACAGCTGGCGAGCAACAGACCGTCTGGGACACATGCTGAGTCAGCGCCTGTTTTTTGCCAGACTTCCCGCCCTATAGCGGGCAATATATGCCACTTAAAAATTTTTTTATTATTTTTCCCATAATCAGTGAACACAAATTAACAGGTTTAGAAGATTTTTTTTTTTTTTTTTTTTTTTGGTATGCACCTGTGGGTGACACATGCTAAATAACCAGGCTCCATTTAAGGGTTAAGGACCTGCCAGAAACGCTATGCATGTTAGTGGCTTTACAAGAATTAATCCTATGTACTCTCATAAACTCAATGCACCTTGTATATACTGTACACTGCATATAAATAAATAAATAAATAAATGAAATAAATAATATTTAATAACTTTTCTCGTGATATAGCTGCCATATATTTGTCACTGTGTATAACTATGTAAACGTTTGGCAGGTGAAATTGAGAGAGGAGCGGAGCATTGCTGCACGTAAGACGCGCAGCAATGCCAACAGTCTCATGGCCAACGAGGATTGAATACTTGATCTGGACGTGTCCATTACAGTGAACCAGACAACTTACTACAATATCAGCAAAGATTAGCCACCCTTATTATTTAACTGTTTTACATAATTGTAGATTAACAGTAGTAATCACCAAGCAATTAATTTTGATTAGGCAATCTATATAAAACTCCCCAACCTGTTTAAAGAATCTACTAGTGGGACATATTATCAAATATGCAGTCCGCTCTCGATAAAGAATAAATCAATAATAAAGTAAATAAAAATACAGTGGCACCTCTATTAACCCTTCAATTGCGCATCGCATCATATGATGCTTTGACCGACTTGCAGTAAATTGCGCATGGCATCATTTATTTATTTATTTTTTTATTTATTTTATTTTATTATTTATATTATATTATTCATATTTATTTATATATATTTATTTATTTATTTATATATATACAAGAAGGTACATTGGGTTTGTGAGAATACATTGGATAGTACAGTATTTACATTCTTGTAAAGCCACTAGTACGTGCAGTGTTTCGGGCAGGTCCTTAATCTAGCAGATAATTTTAAGTAGGTAATTTCAATCAGAATTGATAAATGATAAAGATACATTACAAGAGAAAAATGAGATGAGAGAGATAAGTAAGTATATTAAAGCACATTGTTATATTAGAGCTCTGATTGATTACATTGACAGCTTGATTAGTAATTTAAACAAGATTAATAGACACCATACAGCAGATTGACAGCACATATAAGACAGCAATGATCACAATGGTAAAGATGTTCAGAATGGGTACATAAAGATTGGGAGACTGGGTAGCAAAAGATACAGATAAACAAGATTTATAAACACCATACAACAGATTGGCAGCACATATAAGAAAACAGCAATGATCACAATGGTAAAGATGTTCAAATTGGGAACATAAAGGTTGGGAGATTGGGTAGCAATTGATACAGTGCAATTTTAAGGCAAAAAGTGAAAAACTATGAAGATGAAATTAGGTACTTTTTAGTATTGATTTTGAATGATGTAAAAGTTGGACAGCTTTTCAATTCAGTAGGGAGTGAGTTCCATAAACTGGGTACCTTTATTTGCATAGAGTGTTTACACAGATTAAGTTTAACTCTGGGGATATCAAAGAGATATTTATTTCTGGTGTGGTGATAATGGGTCCTATTACATCTGTCCAGGAAGAGTTTCAGACAAGGATTTGCATTTAAGAACAGGGTTTTGTAAATGTAGTTGACACAAGAGAATTTGTGGAGTGAGATTATGTTTAGCATGTTTAGGGAGTTAAACAAGGGGGCTGTGTGTTGTCTGAAAACAGAATTTGATATTATTCTGATAGCAGATTTTTGCTGGGTGATGATGGACTTGAGGTGGTTTGCAGTGGTTGAACCCCATGCACAGATACCATAGTTGAGATAGGGATAGATTAGTGCATAATATAGAGAGATGAGAGCAGAGTTAGGAACATAATATCTGATTTTGGAGAGTATACCAACTGTTTTAGAGACTTTCTTAGTTGTGTGTTGTATGTGGGTACTGAAGTTGAGTCTCTTGTCTAGGAATATGCCAAGAAACTTTCCAAAAAATCTCATTGACGTCAGTGGAATTAATAGGCTTTAGGTACAGAGACTGTGGATAGCTACCTGTAAGATAGTCCTTAATGTCAGTACTGGAAGATGGAATATCATTTGCAAGGGATGACCCAATGGAAGAGAAGAACCTATTGAACTCAATAGCAGAATCAGAGGCTGAAAGCTGACCAACGTTATTGGACAGGAGTGTTGGTTTGTTATTTAAAGACTTCTTTGATCCCAATATTTGTGAAATTGTGCTCCAAGTTTGTTTAATGTTGCTCTTTATTTGGGTAAATTTATCTTCGTAGTATTTAGTTTTGGCTCGTCTAATTATCTTAGATAGCAATAATGAGTAATTCTTTGAGAATTCTTTGGAGACAATTCCTAACCTATACTTCTTCTCAAGGTCATGTTTTTTATTAATGGATTTAAGTATTCCCTTTGTAAGCCAGGGATTGTTAAGCCTTTCGGTGATGTGATGATCATGTGATGCTTTGGAGTACTACGCAAGATTTAAATGACCCGCGGATACACGGGGTTCACCACACCTTCATCAGGGCTCTTGTAAACAGACGCCATTTAAAAAAAAAATCGTGGGCCAAACTCCCGGGTGTTAGGGGCCTCAGTATTGAGTCAGCTACCAAGCCTGACGCACGGAGCATGAACTCACAGCACTGCTGTTCAGCTTGTGACCACAGCATCGCCTAAAAATGCCATAATATACTTGTTCATGCTATTATGTAGCGATATTATTACAGAAGACCCCTGACTGTGATAAAACTGACCAGGGTTCTGATAATAGCAGGATTGTAGTGATATTTGGCGCTGTGCGCCATGGAGGGAGGAGTAATGCTGTGGGAGGGAGGATGGTGGCGTTGTCTTTTGAATGTGTGTGGCCACCTTTCATTGACTGCACTCACCATACCAGCTTAGTGGTTCGCTATGGTGAACACAAATGTAGATACTTATATATAATGTGTGTATAGTGTGAGATAACAGCGAGAGTAGGAGGTTGGGAGCCGCCATTTTGGTGAGGGCGGAGCGTCGTCTGCAGGACTTACCATGTTGTTTACTGATGACCACGATGGTCTTTGGGCACCATACCAGTTTACTTGTACAAGTATGGTGAATAAAACAGGTAGATATTTATATATAATGTGTGTATATAGCGTAATAACACCACAAACAGTATTGTTGTAGGAGAAATATTAGTGCGTCTGGCCTTGAGGGCGGCCGCACCAGCTGACTGTGTGAGTAGCTACGTCTTTGTGCCTTTACTCACCATACAAGCTTAGATGTACAGTTACGGTGAACAAAACATGTAAATACTTATATATAACGTCTGTATATAAAAGCAAAAACAGTATGGTGGGTGGAGAATGGTGGCAAGTCAGGTAAAGGTGAGGTGCGAGAGGGAGTGGCAGCCAGTCACTGCCTGCCACTGCCACTCAGCATACCAACTTAGTGGTTCGTTATGGTGAACAAAACATGCAGATGCTTATATATAACCTGTGTATATAGTGTAATAACCGACAAAGTATTTGTTGACTGTTTGATGAACATAATTGAATCAACAATATGCACACCATATTTTTGAGTACAGCGATGATTCACTCATTTTATTATATAAATATATCACACTACACACTATTGAATAATATTACAGCAAAAAAACTACGAAAAATCAATCAGAGACATTGAAATAATTAGGTAATTATCTCTTTGTGGAAACTCCGGCCTGACAGCTGGCGATCAACAGACCGCTTGGGACACACGATCAGTCAGCGCCTGATTTTTGCCAGAAATCCCCGCCCTATAGTGGGCAATATATGCCACTTACGATTTTTTTATTATTTTTCCCGTGATCAGTGAACACAAATTAACAGGTTAGGAAGAAAAAATAATTTTTTTTTTTTTTTTGGTATGCGCCTGTGGGTGTCAAATGGTATATTGCTATGCGCCATTTAAGGGTTAACGAGTTTAATCCGTTCTGGCACTGAGCTCGTTATCTGGAAAACTCGTCTTGAGAAACAAATTTCCCCATTTAAAATAAAGGAAATAAATTGAATCTGTTCCACTCCCAAAAACATCTATACTTGTATGACATTTTTTTATGTAAATATAATATTGCACATGTAAATTATAAATGTTTTGTTGTACTGTTTTCATGTTTACTTTACCTTATGGAGAGCCGCTGCTGGCTTGAGGGAGACGATGGGGGAGGTGGGAAGGAGGAGAGGGGTTATGGTGTGCAAGGAGAATCCACCTCTGAGTCAGGCAGGCTCAGACTCTTTTTGCCAGACTTCCTCGGTCAATTGCGCCCAAAATATGTCACCTACGATTTTTTTTTATTTTTCCCGTGCTCAGGGGACACAAATTAACATGTTTAGAAGACGAAAAAAAAAAATTTGAATTTTTTTTTCTTGCGCACAGGGGTGTAAATGTCCCCAGGACCCCTGAGCAGTGTAAGGGTTAAATTATTCCTTCTTTGACGGGAAATTCGTGTCTGCCTAAGCATTTCCGTTATTTTTTTCCTTCGTTTATAGTGTCGTCTGCATTCTCTTTCTACGTTGAATCTCTTTCTGGCTTTCCTCAAAGGAACATGTTTCAGACAGACTTGATACGCTTCCGAAGTTAGTTTTCTATTCCTTCTGTAGGACTTGTATTACTTAGAACAGTTTTCCATGGAATATTTGTAAGTTCCCTGTTTATTTTCTCCCAGTCTATCCTTTTATTATTAAACTTGAATTTACTGAATAGCCCCTCTTGCTTTATCAACGTTTTAGGTCTATTCTGAGTATTGATGGTCGTTTGAACTTCAATGAGCTTGTGATCTGAGTATGTGGTATCTGATATCGTAATGTCTCTGATAACGTCTTCACTGTTCGTAAAGACCAGATCTAGAATATTTTCATTTCTCGTTGGCTCCGATATCTGCTGGTTGAGTGAAAATTTGTCACAGAATCTAAGTAGTTCTCTAATCTGTGGTTGGTTAGGTCCTGATAGATTTCCTGATATAATATTATTGTTTGCTATTCTCCACCTGAGACTAGGCAAGTTGAAGTCACCTAGGAAGATAATATCAGGTATCGGTTTCTCCAAATTATCAAGGCTATTCTCTATTTTGTTTATCTGTTCTGTGAATTCCTCGGCCGTTGCATCTGGCGGTTTGTATATTAGAATAATCACTAAATTTATTTTCTCTATTTTTAATCCCAATACCTCTACCACCTCATTTGTAACGTTAAGGAGTTCCGAGCGTACAAGGTCTTCCCTAATATACAGACCCACTCCTCCATGTGACCTAATTTTCCTATCACACCTGTATAGGTTATATCCTGGAATCCAGATCTCACTGTAAGAATTCCCCTGCATGGGTTTCAGTTAAAGCTCCAAATGCTGCATTTGACTCCGTGAGGAGGCCATTTATGAACTGTACTTTGTTGTTTGTTCTTGTTTTCAGTCCTTGTATGTTAGCAAAGATGAATGAGGTTACTCTATTAGTGATAGTTTGACTGGGAGACTTTTTCGGCAAGCCCATTATGCGTGGACATATTGAGTTTGTTCTGACCAGTGCTGATTGTTGTAGGGCAGTTGCCTGTCGTACTTGTAGTTCTTTTTCGGTGTGTAATTGTATCTGTAATTCTGGAATGCAAGTGAATCTGGCACAGTTCCATACATTCTCCATGCTCCTCCTTTTGAATTCTCTTTCGGTTTTGTATAAAAAATTTATCGAGTTTCCTCCAAATTCATTATCCTGCTTGCCACTCTTTATGTAGCGTTCCGTGCCTTTCACGTGAAAGTATGGGCAGCTGAGGTCATAGCATTTTCTGTCCTCCAGTGAGGTTTGGCACATGTCAGGATGGAAAAAACTACATATTGATCCAAATCGACATTCACCTTTCCTAAGCATATTTAAACATTTTTTGGGATGTTGGTAACTGCATTCTAATCCTTTCTTATTACCAGCATATCTATGCCTGCATATGCCCTTTGCATAAAGTTTGCATAAGTCTGTCCTGGTCTGACTCGCTTTATCGGGAACCGTTGTAGTGTCTGTACCTATCGAGCTGTCTGTTACACTTTCTAGTTTACTGTCATCTACATCTGAGCCTTCTGAGTCAGAGTTTGCAACTTCCTGAGTTTCAGCTTCAGTTTCATCCCTGACTATAGCCTCCGCCCCTGGTATATTAGAATTGTTGTTGTTCCTTTTCCACTCCTTCTAGATGGCTGGTAGGCTTTCAATGAACGATGTTTTCCATTCATGTGTCATGTTATCTAAAAGGTTTTTTAGGATATTCCAAGCTGGCAGGTCATTTTTACACACCCAAAGCAAGTGGCCAGCTCTCAGTGCCATGGTGTTACTCACTCCTGTACAAGCTGAATGAAATCTATTCTTACAGATATAACATTCAACTCCCATTGCCTTTGACTTTAAGGAGTTGTTACAGTGGCCACAAATTTGTTTATTTACTCCCATTTTGCCTTGTTTTGTTGTATATATCTACATATTTATAATATTATATGTATACTGTATATTTGTAAAAATATAGACGTTTATTTGTTCTACTGTATGGTCAGTACTTATCGCACGGTCGAGGGTGATGGTCCTAGAGGCTGTACAGTTGACACGTTGTTGTCCCAGACCGCTGGCTGGATCTGGCAGTTGCCAGTTACTTGGGTTATAACACTGATATATTAATTCGCCTGTATTACAATAAGGGTTTTTCTGCTTTATTTCCGACTTGTAATAGTATTCACTCTCTCTATTAATAATTTCTCGATCCACAGATCGATCACTGCGCCGACAAGAAACAGACGGTTCAGAAGACTGTGCCAGCACAGAATCTTCCACAAGCCTACCACAACGGGAGGAACCCCGAGCCCTGGCATGACCCCTCCAGGAAGTCCCTCCCCCCCCAGAGAACCAACAAGTCCAACATAGGACGGCAACTAGACAAAGCTGCCTGCAGATACTGCACAACCACAGACTCTGCAAACAGCAACGGACAAAATGGCAGAGACAACCTAAGAGCCAGGGCCCAAGCGGATTCCATGGAAGATACGAGCACTGCCTGGCAATACACAAGACAGGAAGCAAGAAAAACAGTGAAACCTCATTCCTCAGGATCGGCGTGAACAGCTTCAACAATGCAGATGACACATGCACCGCCGAGGCAACACACCAGTCCCAGAGGCGGCCCTAAGCGCCTCCACATCCTCTTCAAACCAGTCCAAGGACAGCACGAGCAGGGAAAAGAAACACAAGACCAAAGCCAAAAGGCCATGCACGAGCAAATCCTCCACGATCAATGCAACTGAAAGGGAAGGAACCCACACATAAAGCTGCACCACACTAACATCCCGTGGAAGGACAGGGTCGAAAAAGCACTGCTTTAAATGCTCAAAATTGCCCCCCCCCCCAGGAAAACCTGAAACACCGTATTAGGTTCCCGCCACTCAAGCGTGCGAGACCGACAGAATGCATGTCAATCCTATAATGAGAAGGTAGGGCTGTCTGCCAACCAGGAAGACACCAGAATCTCATAATGAACCCAGTAAGGACAAGGTGATCCATACACGAAGGAATTCGGATCCATTATGAAGGCGTAATCCAGGTCGTGCAGGAGGTAAGCCACAATGGCCTCCTGCACTACATGTGGGAGGCCGAAAACCTCCATAAAGACGGAATCGAAGAACCTACATAATCACAGAACCGAACCCGGGGAGGGGTAGATGCCAAATCCAATTCATACGAGGAGGGAGAATAAGAGAACCGCACTCCTTGCAACACCAAGCCCCTCTCCGAGGGTACAAAAATTGAAGCGGGGTCCTCTGGTCCAAACCCGGACCAGAGGTCCGAGCCCGGGCTAAATCGATCCAGTCTAAAAATTGGGCTAAATGGTTTTGGACCGGATTCCAGTTCAACCTCGAGTCAGGTCATATTTCAACATGTAGAAAGTATAAAAGAGAGAGTTTGAGACTAAGAGAAGGGGATTGAAAAAAGATAACAAAACCCTAAGACAGAAAATAAAGTTCGAGATAGTGAAAAGCTATTGCCTGACAGACAACAAAGCTGTAGTGATGAGACAGACTCGAATACAATGGGAAAATAAGAAAGAGAAACAAAGCTAAGACATTGTAACCTTAAATATAATGTAGAGAGAATAAGAGAGTTACCCACAAACCAAGCATCAACAACCCAAGGATCCCTTCGGAAAGCAGCAGACTCATTCTTCGCCAGAAAAGAAGGAGATGGCTGCAAACGAAGAAAAGAACCACCAGAACCAAAAGAGCAGAAACCCCTGCGCTGGAAAAGAGCATGAAGCTCTCCAGCCCGACCCTGAGAGGCCAATGCCAACAAGAAGAAGAGCCTAAGAAAAACAGTCCTGAACCGAGGGGGGTCACCACAAACCGAGGAGAAGAGAGAAAAGAGCACCCGGTCCAACGACCAGGATGGCTCAGGCGGCGCATGAGCAGGCCAGAGGTGAAACAACGCCAGAGAAAGCTTGAGGAACGGAACAGAAGTGACATCCACCCCAAATGCAGGCTGGATTTGCATTTGGCTCTGCCAACGCCACACAATACGAGGCGACAGTATTTGGCACAAGATAACCTGAAACAACCAAGAGAGAGAGGACAAAACAACCCGATCAGAAATCGAAGACAATCTATGAAGAGACAAAGAGCCGAAAGGACCGCCAGGAAATTTCATATTGCCGTCGAGACGAAACTCGCAGGTGGGACACCATTAACGAAGTCACCTGATCACCATACAAGTGGTGATAAACCCACATCAAAAAGACCAGACGCGAAGAACAGAGGAGAAGATCGAACCAGCCACGTACTGGACCAGACTGAACCGATCTGCTGAAAGACGTGGAGCCGCGGGAACACCCTCGGGTTCGGACATTAAGCAAGAAGTGCCTGAAACCAGGGCTGGGCCGACCACCAAGGAGCCAACAGGACTACTCTTCCCTGGTAAATGTCTCCAAGCAAGACAAGACCCGGAGCAATAATGAACCGGTGGGAAGAGGTACAGGTAACCCCACCTCGTCCAACCCAGCCGAAAAGCATCGACCCCGATGGCCTCGCAGTCTGAGAAGAGCAACACATACACTGGAAGATGCCTCGACCACGCCGATGCTAAGAGGTCCACCTCTAGGTGCTAATACATCCGGCAGAGCCAACTGAACAAGTTGGCGTCAAACGTCCATTCTGTGAATAGGGGAATGAACCAAGACAGGCCGTCCACCAGTACATTTGACACCCCCTGAACGTGAACCGCCAGGAGAGCCAAACCCCAAGAACTCAGCAGATGAGTCACCTGAAGCGACTAGCCCCAAAGAGCCAAGTACCGCAACGAACCCCCACAGTTCAGAGAATGAACCACTGAGGAGCAGTCTGGGGAGCCAGATCGTTGCTCCGTGAGCAACATAAATCCTCTGAAGAGAATGACACGCCACTGCGAACTCCTGCACCGTGCTGGGAGTCCGACGGAAGGCCGGATCCCACCAACCCTGGCCAGCCTGGTGAGCACTGGTCACAAAACCCCCAGCCGAGAGACGAGGCATCCATGAACACATCGAGCGAGGGGGCGAGGGGAGGCGTCGGGGCACATAACCCTGAAAAACCCTCAGAGGAAGCCGGTGATGCAGCAGCCGACGCAAGGTTCTCGGGATCCCAACCCAGCGATCACAAGAGCGGTCGAAGGGATGCCCCCAAAGAAACCAGAACAGCTGCTGAAGCCAGATTCGACCTGATGGGTAGACCAGCACAGCAAAGTTCAGGCTCCCGCACTGTCACTCAAACAACCAACGTGTGACCCAGGTGCCCTCCAAAAACAGTTGTAAGCAGGACCGCAGCCGCAACAATGCCACCAGAGGGAGAGACCAGGAAGCAGTCCGAGAGTCCCACAAAAGACCCAGCCAAGTCCGAACCAGAGAGGGAACCAAATGGGACTTCCTCCAGTTCACCAAGAACCCGAACCCAGCAAGCTGGGAAAGAACAAAATCCCTGGCGAGCAGACACGGATTGGCTGGGAACCCACACCAGCCAATCGACGATGTAAGTCAGAACCCAAACCCCTATCAGATGCAAACGGGTCACCATTTTTGACCACTCAATTTCACCCTCAATTCCAGTACCAGCCCCAGGCCACCCATTCCCAACCTCAATCCCAGGTAATGCAATACCTACTTCAACCCCAAGCCACCCCAGTTCTACCTCAACCTGGGGTATATCCCACACCTAACCAACCCTTCTCGGTCTTAGCAACTCCCAGCAACTTTATCCTACCCCAGGGGCCACCCAATTCCTATAGCCTCTCTTCTGACACACCGGGAATTATGAGTCTGATTCCCAAGATGACCCCTGCCAACACACATAGGTATGGAGTTGCCATCCAATAAGGTGGAATGCTACTGCCGAGTGGAGGACTGGTTGTGGAAGATGAATATCCAACTCTGGCCCCATACATCACTCGGTACCCCTACTCAAATCTCTGAATATGTTAGATATTAAGTCACTGCACATTCTCTCATGTGTATTATACATATATAAAATGCTGAACTGTAATGCCAATCCTGACCTCAAAAGCTTCATTGAAGGTTGTAACAGATCCCATGAGCACCATACCAGAAATAAATTCAGTTTTGATATTCCAAGAGTACGACTTAATCAAACTAGAAATGCTCTACAAATCAAGGGACCCAGAATGTGGAATGACCTTCCCAACCATGTTAAAGACTGTACCTCTCTCAACCAGTTTAAGATAAAAACGAAGCACTACCTAATAAATTCCCTGTAACCTACCTTACCCCCCTATTGTCAACCCGTGTCTGTTTTCTTAAACAACGCTGTTTGTCGACCTAATTGTATTTGTGCTGCGTTTTCAGCCATGTTCCCCCTTTTTTATCTTTTATTTTTATTTGTTCTCAACACATTTTATTCTTTATACTTAATTAGTATTAAGTTTTAGTCATTAATGTTTTTCCTGCCCGAAACGCTTTGCGCAATAGTGGCTTTAGGCATTGTATGTACTAGCTCCATCTATATACAATACAATACAATACAATTTTATTTAGGTAAGGTACATACATACAATAAATATTTACAAGGATTGTTTGACTTATAGGTATAGCTAGTACATACAATGCCTAAAGCCACTATTACGCAAAGCGTTTCGGGCATGATAAACTTAAATGACAAGCTTAATACTAATTGAGCATAATGAGTAGAATGAAAACAAGAAATGAAAACATAGATGAAAAAGCAGCACAAGTACAATTATGTCGACAAACAGCGCTCTTTAAAGAAAAAAACAGACATTGGTGGACAATAGAAGGGTAAGGTAGGTTACAGGGAATTTATTAGGTATAGCTTCGCTTTTAACTTAAACTGGTTGAGAGAGGTACAGTCTTTAACATGGTTGGGAAGGTCATTCCACATTCTGGGCCCCTTGATTTGTAGAGCATTTCTAGTTTGATTAAGTCGTACTCTAGGAATATCAAAACTGTATTTATTTCTGGTGTGATGCTCATGGGTTCTGATACAACCTTCTATGAAGCTTTTGAGATCAGGATTGGCATTATAGTTTAGCGTTTTATATATGTATAATACACATGAGAGAATGTGCAGTGACTTAATGTCTAACATATTCAGAGATTTAAGTAGGGGTACCGAGTGATGTCTGGGGCCAGAATTGGATATTGTCCTAATAGCAGCTTTGTGTTGAGTAATTAGAGGACGTAAGTGATTTTGGGTAGTAGAGCCCCAAGCACAAATACCATAGTTGAGATATGGATAGATAAGGGAGTAATAGAGAGTCACCAGGGCAGGGCGTGGTACATAATATCTGATCTTAGAAAGAATACCCATCCCATCATTTAAGGCAAGAATGCCCATTTAATGGGCAAGAATGCCCATTTAATCAATGAATATATTGATTAAATTATGTAAAATCTCTTGTATGTATGTACCTTACCTGAATAAACATTTTATTTTATTTTATTTATTTTATTATTTTATGAGTGCAATGGTGGAGGCAGTCCCAAATGATGGACTAAAAATTCTTCTCGCCACGGGGGTTTGCGTGGACGTAGCTGGTCCACTGGCGAAACTGAAGGAGTTATGGCACCTGACTACGTGGTCTCAGTTTGTCCAGGCGATTAGGGACAAGTATAAAGAGAAAGTTTCAGCAGATGAAGCTCAATTATACCTTCAGTCCCTTAAGAGGGAAGACTGCGGGACATTAAAACATTTTGGTACCCTGATAATGAGTAGGGTTGACGACCTTACCCAGGAACTGGGGTACGATGAGGGTTAGGCAGAATGCTTAGCTAAACACTTGTTTTGTAGGGCTTTACCTACTACCATGAGCCCATTCATATCTGCAGAAAGGGTGTTACTGAGTTTCAAGGAACTCGTCCAACACGCCGCCACAGTATGGGACATGGGGAATGAGAATGGGGAGGACTGGGGCTCAGTCGTCCCCATATGTTGAGGCGGTACGGAAAGAAGAGAGGGGGAAGACAAATGACTAGAGTGGGTTCGTCAAGTAAAAAACTGACCACGGTTTCACGTTCGGGCCATCCTGCACGGGGTACCAACTGGGAACCGCGGGCTTGTTATTCGTGCGGGGAAGCATGGACATATACGGATGGATTGTCCGGAAGTAAAAACAAAAGAATGAAAGGTTGCCTCTAGTGATGGTAGGCCTACCTTTGAAGTGAAGGTGGAAGGTGTGAGATTGACCGATTTTGTGGACACCGGAAGTCAAGCAACTTTAATTAAAAAGTCAGCCTTCAGCAAATTTAAATATGCACACCTTAAGCGTAGTGAAAAAAAATTAAAAGCAGTAAATGGGGAAAAGATTGACATCTTGGGGTCAAGGAGGTCACCCAAATGAATTTTTCATGGATATGATACCAACATCAAATCATATATCAGACGTCACCCTATCCCCACTGGACTTTGAAGAAGCCATAAACAGTATGCCTATGCACTCTGCACCAGGCCCGGATTCTTGTAACTCCATATTCATCAAAAACTGTAAAAAACCACTATCGCCGGCCCTCCACATTCTGTGGAGACAAAACCTAGATACTGGCGTTATTCCTGATATACTAAAAACAGCAGAGATAGCACCACTTCATAAAGGAGGAAACAAGGCAGAGGCAAAAAATTACAGACCGATAGCACTAACATCGCACATCATAAAAAATTTTGAGAGAGTGCTAAGAAGTAAGATCACAAAATACATGGAATCACAGCATCTCCATAACCCCGGACAACATGGTTTCAGAACAGGGTGCTCTTGCCTGTCACAGTTGCTGGACCACTATGATATGGCATTAGATGCTATGGAAGACAAACAAAACGCGGATGTAATTTACACAGATTTCGCAAAAGCTTTTGATAAATGTGACCATGGTGTTATTGCACATAAAATGCGTTCAAAAGGAATTACCGGAAAAATAGGCAGATGGATCTACAATTTCCTGACCAACAGAACCCAATGTGTAATAGTCAACAAAATAAAATCCAGCCCATCAACCGTGAAGAGCTCAGTCCCCCAGGGTACTGTGCTTGCTCCAGTACTTTTTCTCATCCTCATATCGGACATAAACAAGAACACAACCTATAGCACTGTATCATCCTTTGCAGATGACACTAGGATCTTCATGCGAGTAGGCAACATAGAGGACACAGCAAACCTCCAGTCAGATGTAGATCAGGTCTTTCTATGGGCTACAGAAAATAATATGGTGTTTAACGAAGATAAGTTCCAGCTCATGCGCTATGGAAGCTCATGCGCTATGGAAAAAATGAAAATATAAAAACGGAAACCATGTACAAAACTCAGGCAAATCATAACATAGAACGAAAAGGCAATGTAAAGGATCTGGGTGTAATCATGTCGGAAGACCTTACCTTTAAAGAACACAATAAAGTAGCCGTCACAACTGCAAGAAAAATGACAGGTTGGATAACAAGAACTTTTCACACTAGAGATGCTATACCGATGATGATACTTTTCAAAACGCTTGTGCTCTCTAGAGTGGAGTACTGTTGCACAATGACAGCACCTTACAAAGCTGGAGAAACTGCTGACCTGGAGAGCGTGCAGAGATCCTTTACTGCTAGAATCCACTCAATAAAACATCTAAACTACTGGGACCGACTAAAGAGCCTAAATCTGTACTCCCTTGAGCGCAGGCGGGAGAGGTACATAATAATTTACACGTGGAAAATATTAGAGGGGCTGGTCCCAAACCTGCACACAGAAATAACATCACATGAGACCAGAAGACATGGCAGGATGAGCAGAATACCCCCGTTGAAAAGCAGAGGTGCAACAGGTACTCAGAGAGAACTCTATCAACATCAGAGGCCCGAGACTGTTCAACACGCTTCCGCTACACATAAGGGGCATAACTGGCAAACCCCTCACAGTGTTCAAGAGAGAACTGGATAAACACCTTCAAAGGATACCTGATCAACCAGGTTGTGATTCATACGTCAGGCTGCGAGCAGCCGCGTCCAACAGCCTGGTTGACCAGTCCAGCAACCAGGAGGCCTGGTCGACGACCGGGCCGCGGGGACGCTAAACCCCGGAAGCACCTCAAGGTAACCTCAAGGTAAGGTTCCATTCATTTTTAAATTAATGGCGTATTGCAACCTTATGCATGTATGATCGTTGAGAATCTTTATTTTCCTGGGGACATCCTCATGGGTACAAATTTCTTGTATAGGTTTCATTACCCCTTGTCTGCACAAAAGGGGCAAGGAACTGCAGATTGCATTTGGGACAGATTTCCTACCTGGTAGAGATGATCGACCATCCCCCAGTTGTAGCTTCAATTAAAAGGAAGCAGAAATAACACACACACACTCCCCTAATTTGCTTTTTTTAAGTCTCTTCCAGACACAGTTAAGAAGTCATGTGGGTTACATGCATTGACCAAACAAAGTTGCCCACCATATTGTGTTAAATTTGTTAAAGTGGCCGTGGGATGTCACATCCTACCAGGTACCATCCTTCAGGTGCTGGAAGATGTGATAGGTTATTAATTCCCCATCATCTAATTGTGGGGCTTGATAAAAGAGCACTCATTCCAGTCGTCAATCTCTCACATAAGACTTCTTGCTTCAAGGCGGGTGATAGGGTATATCAGGGAACTATGGTGATTGACACAGAAATTTTTCACCACGAGTCAGCTGGGATGATAACCGTCACAGCACAATGTAGTGCTTTAAATATGACAGACAACAAGACACCATCAAAGCTAAAGAATGAGACAGATGTTTCAAATAACATACAGGATATAGATAAGTTGATTTCGGCACTCGATTTGCAAAATGTTCCGCAGACTGATAGAAAGCTGTTCAGGGGAATTTTATGAAAAATCCCAAAATTGTTTGCAACCGAGGATGACCAGATTAGTCTTCTTGATAGGATTGAGCACACCATTCCAACAGGTGATCACATGCCTGTTTATACAAGGCAGTGGAGGTTGCCGGAACAGGTTAAGAAAGCTATCAGGGATGAGTGCCAGAAAATGTTGAGGCAGGACATGATAGAGCCTAGTACATCACTGTGGCTGTCTCCTGTTTTGTTAGTTCGTAAACCAGATGGTAGTTATCGCTTTTGTGTGGACTACTGGAAGGTAAACGAAATAACTAAGGGTGATGTGTATCCTTTGCCACGAATTCAGGAGATAATAGATCAATTTGGAGCTGCTAAGTATTTTTCTACTCTCGATGCTAAGTCAGAATATTAGGCAATACCAGTGACTGAAAAAGGCAGGGAGAAAAAAGAACACTGTTTCCCAAAAACGGTGGGTTTTCTGAGTGGAAGAAAACGTATGTCTGGAAGCCGACTTTAACCGCCCCAAGCTGCGCGCGCATTGACCCGAGGTTATATAAACCGGGACGGAGACGGCGTGGGCCCCTTTCCCCAAGCCAGCAGCTGCTCTTACATAACGCCCACCCTCCTCCCGGGATCCTCTGCATCCCCTGTTTTAATTTTGAAAGGGACGGCCCACAGATGTGCTCAAGGGGCACTTGCTCTAGCATGCTAAACATTTGCTGTATCTTTGGGGGTGCTCCGCCGGAACCCCCAAAGTGATAAGCCTGCAGATAGCTAAGAAATATTCCCATGAATTGTAATTAGTCTAATTAATGCAACTTTCATTTACTACCTATGGATGTAGTTATTAATTGTAATTGATCTCTACTTTATCATTAAGGATTATTCATTATAATTATTCCTTAATACTTTATTGTTATGCACTAGTCAATAATTATTTATCATTCATCCAAATTAGCTATTGGATTCATTAAAATAATTGCTTATCATTATACTATTTGTTGTTATTATTATTATTTATTATATAATAATAATTTTATCTATTAATTTGTTATTTATTAATTTATATAATAAATTAATTTATTATATATTAATTTTATATATTATTATTCATTATAAAATAAACAAGTCCCCAATCTGAGCACGTTTTCTTCCAACCTCAGAAAACAGCATTCTCTGATCGCAGGCACACCTACCAATTTCGTAGGATGCCTGTTGGCTTTAAGACAGCACCTTCATCATTTCAGAGGGCCATTAACTTTATCCTCAGCCCAGTTTTGGGAAGGCATTCGTTAGCATACCTGGATGATGTGGTAACCTATTCCAGGACGTTTGATGAGCACTTACGAGACTTGACCGAGACTGATCTTGTTAGATCGAGCGGGTATTAAATTAAGTGTGCAGAAGTGCACTCTGACAGCTCAGAAATTCAAATTTCTGGGATTCCAGATGAGCACAGATGGTATCAGGCCTAACCCTGACTCTTGTTATGCCATTGCTGAAATGCCAACTCCAAGAACAGCAAAAGGACGTGTGCAGGTTTCTAGGTGCAGCCGGATACTTTCGTCGCCACATTGAAGGTTTTGCGAAAATATCAGCACCCCTGACCGATTTAACAAGGAAAAATGTCAAGTTTCTTTGGAAGCTAGAACATGATGTAGCCCATGCACAAATGAAAAGTCAACTCAGTACAACACCAGTATTGGCAGTGTCTGATTTTGAGAAAGAGTGGGAAGTACATACAGACGCAAGTGGTGTAGCTATTGGTGGATGTTTGATGCAAAATGATAATGAAATAGGCTGTATGAATTTTGTCATTACTTTCAGTGATAATCTTACCAGTCTCTGTGATGTAGTGGTAAGACACTCGCTTGGCGTTCTGCGAGCGCTTTGTCATGGGTTCGTATCCTGGCCAGGGAGGATTTACTGGGCGCAAATCCTTAACTGTAGCCTCTGTTTAACTCAACAGTAAAATGTGTACTTGGTTGTAAAAACGATTCTTCACAGCGGGGATCGTATTCCATGGACCTGCCCGAAACCCTACGCATACTAGTGGCTGTACAAGAATGTAAGTTGCCAGTTGCACTAACATCACACATAATAAAAGTGTTTGAAAGAGTGATTAGGAATCAAATTTCTAGTTTTATGGAAAACAATGAATTGCACAATCCAGGACAACATGGATTTAGAGCGGGAAGATCCTGTCTGTCACAGTTACTCAACCACTATGACAAAATCACAGAAGCCCTAGAAGAAAAGCAAAATGCAGATGTTGTATACACAGACTTTGCAAAGGCGTTCGACAAATGTGACCATGGGGTGATAGCTCACAAAATGAGGTCAATGGGAATAACTGGAAAAGTAGGACGCTGGATACTCAATTTCCTGTCGAACAGAACACAAAGAGTAACAGTCAATCAGATAAAATCGAGTCCAAGCGATGTTAAAAGCTCTGTACCTCAAGGTACAGTCCTTGCACCGCTACTGTTCCTTATTCTCATATCTGATATAGACAAAAATACACGCCACAGCTTCGTGTCGTCCTTTACAGATGACACAAAAGTCAGCATGAAAATTACCTCTGCTGAAGACATTGGAAAACTACAAGCAGATGTCAACAAAGTTTTCGATTGGGCAGCAGAACATAACATGATGTTTAACAGTGATAAATTTCAGGTACTCAGGTACGGCAAAAATGAGGATCTGAAACATAATACAGGGTACAAAACACAATCGAATCTTCCCATAGTAGAAAAACAGCATGTCAAGGATTTGGGAATAATGATGTCCGACGATCTAACGTTTAGGGAGCATAACCAAGCAAATATCGCGTCAGCCAGAAAAATGATCGGATGGATTACGAGAACTTTCAAATCCAGGGATCCCATCACAATGGTTGTACTCTTCAAGTCACTTGTGTTGTCCCGTCTTGAGTACCGCTCAGTACTCACTTCCCCCTTCAGAGCAGGAGAGATTGCTGAAATAGAGGGAATACAGAGAACATATACGGCACGCATAGACGAGATAAAACACCAAAATTATTGGGATCGTCTCAAAGCTCTCCAAATGTACTCTCTAGAAAAGAGACGAGAGAGATACCAAATAATATACACATGGAAAATACTGGAGGGTCAGGTCCCAAATCTACACAGTAAAATAACAACTGTACTGGAGTGAACGATATGGAAGAAAATGCAAGATTGAACCAGTGAAGAGCAGAGGTGCCATAGGCACAATCAGAGAGCACTGTATAAACATCAGAGGTCCGCGGTTATTCAACGTCCTCCCAGCGACAATAAGAAATATTGCCGGAACAACCGTGGACATTTTCAAGAGAAAACTGGACGGTTTTCTAAGAGAAGTTCCGGATCAGCCGGGCTGTGGTGGGTATGTGACCCTGCGCGCCACTCCAAGCAACAGCCTGGTGGACCAAACTCTCACAAGTCGAGCCTGGCCTCAGGCCGGGCTTGGGGAGTGGAAGAACTCCCAGAACCCCATCAACCAGGTATCAACCAGGTATCAACCAGGTAACAACTCTTGTATGTATCTCAAAAAAAAATCTTTGATTAAATAAATTTTGTTTAGAATTTTATGGTGTTTAGTAGAATTTCCCCCCAATCTTTATTATACTTTCTGTTGATGGGCTCAAGCCCCATGCTTGAGATTAGGCTCCCTCTGCAAGCCAGCAAGCATTTATTTAATATCGCATATAATACCTTTGTCTTTTGTTTTAATTCCACACTTAATGTAAATCTTATCCCTCCTTTTCAGCGAACTGGGGATCCATTTTCGGGGTTTATGCCTAATTGACGGCATCCTGCTTCACCGTTAATTGGGGGAATTACTCAGGGGGTAGAAGATAGTAGGTGGTGGCGACGTAAGTCAGAGTTTGCAGTGTAGCATCGGTACACTGCACGTAGAAAGGTACAGTATCCTCGAGCTGTGATATCCAAATGATCAAATGTTTACATCTTGAGGAGTTGAACGGAAGGTTACACAGCAGTACTCTGGTCTGTAGATTTACCTAATAACAACCAGCCTTTAACCATTAAGTGAGGTTAAGGGCTGGCCCCCGTTACAACCACAACCCAGGTAAGGTGTGTGAACACGTGAGGTGCCAGATTCAAACTGGAAGGAAGGCAACGAAAGTGGTAAGCCTGTCGCCATACGACAAAACAGAGCCAGTCCCCTGAAACAGAGTGGTCATTCGAAAAGAGGGGCAAAAGACCCAGGGGATCAGACAGGACAAGTCTAGTATGAATTGCAGATCCGCACAGTCCCTTTTCGGAACTGAAAACAGGCGGGAAACCCACTCCAGGATGACCTGACAGAGCGCAGGAGAAGAGACCCATCGCGTCAGCTCAGATTCCCCCCCCCCCCCCCCCGAAAGAAAAGAAATGATCCAACGCTAGGAAATTACCAGAAATGCCCACGAATCGGGCGAGAGTAAACAGCGCGAGCCTCTCCTCTACGCCCCATCAATAAGACGAACCGCAAAAGACCCGATGACCCCTACGAGAGCCCAGGAAGCCCAGAAGGGCAGGAAGGTCGGGGCTCCGCAGCAGCAGGAAGGTCGGGGCTCCGCAGCAGCAGGAAGGTCGGGGCTCCGCAGCAGCAGGAAGGTCGGGGCTCCGCAGCAGCAGGAAGGTCGGGGCTCCGCAGCAGCAGGAAGGTCGGGGCTCCGCAGCAGCAGGAAGGTCGGGGCTCCGCAGCAGCAGGAAGGTCGGGGCTCCGCAGCAGCAGGAAGGTCGGGGCTCCGCAGCAGCAGGAAGGTCGGGGCTCCGCAGCAGCAGGAAGGTCGGGGCTCCGCAGCAGCAGGAAGGTCGGGGCTCCGCAGCAGCAGGAAGGTCGGGGCTCCGCAGCAGCAGGAAGGTCGGGGCTCCGCAGCAGCAGGAAGGTCGGGGCTCCGCAGCAGCAGGAAGGTCGGGGCTCCGCAGCAGCAGGAAGGTCGGGGCTCCGCAGCAGCAGGAAGGTCGGGGCTCCGCAGCAGCAAGAAGGTCGGGGCTCCGCAGCAGCAGGAAGGTCGGGGCTCCGCAGCAGCAGGAAGGTCGGGGCTCCGCAGCAGCAGGAAGGTCGGGGCTCCGCAGCAGCAGGAAGGTCGGGGCTCCGCAGCAGCAGGAAGGTCGGGGCTCCGCAGCAGCAGGAAGGTCGGGGCTCCGCAGCAGCAGGAAGGTCGGGGCTCCGCAGCAGCAGGAAGGTCGGGGCTCCGCAGCAGCAGGAAGGTCGGGGCTCCGCAGCAGCAGGAAGGTCGGGGCTCCGCAGCAGCAGGAAGGTCGGGGCTCCGCAGCAGCAGGAAGGTCGGGGCTCCGCAGCAGCAGGAAGGTCGGGGCTCCGCAGCAGCAGGAAGGTCGGGGCTCCGCAGCAGCAGGAAGGTCGGGGCTCCGCAGCAGCAGGAAGGTCGGGGCTCCGCAACAGCAGGAAGGTCGGGGCTCCGCAACAGCAGGAAGGTCGGGGCTCCGCAGCAGCAGGAAGGTCGGGGCTCCGCAGCAGCAGGAAGGTCGGGGCTCCGCAGCAGCAGGAAGGTCGGGGCTCCGCAGCAGCAGGAAGGTCGGGGCTCCGCAGCAGCAGGAAGGTCGGGGCTCCGCAGCAGCAGGAAGGTCGGGGCTCCGCAGCAGCAGGAAGGTCGGGGCTCCGCAGCAGCAGGAAGGTCGGGGCTCCGCAGCAGCAGGAAGGTCGGGGCTCCGCAGCAGCAGGAAGGTTGGGGCTCCGCAGCAGCAGGAAGGTCGGGGCTCTCATAGCGGCAAGAAGGTCAGGGGTGCCGTAGCGGCAAGAAGGTCAGGGGTGCCGTAGCGGCAGGAAGGTCGGGACAGTAAGAGTATAACAACATATGCTGTATAAAGTGACCTCGTGTGGTAAAGTGTTCACTAACGTTGTAGAGTAAGTACGGGAACATTTAAGCAACCCATGCCAGAGTTGAGGAGTATACAGGCCAACATGTTACCCATCCTGGCTACCTTGCTCACCCCTCCTCACTCTCTCCTTGGCTTGGGTAAGTTGTTGGGCAAGTTGTTGGGCAAGTTGGTGATCAATGTTGGGTAAGTTGGTGACCATTGTTGGGTAAGTTGGTGACCATTGTTGGGAAAGTTGGTAATCATTGTTGGGTAAGTTGTTGGGTAAGTTGAGGACCATTGTTGGGTAAGTTCTTGGGTAAGTTAGTGACCATTGTTAGATAAGTTGGGGACCATTATTGGGTAAGTTGCTAGGTAAGTTGGGCGCGCAATTCTGGGATCAATGATAGCGTGAGGATAAGACCAGGTTGGTCACGACTGTGGCCAGCACCACCGCGGCGGTGTTCCCACACCCAGCACCACCGCGGCGGTGTTCCCACACCCAGCACCACCGCGGCGGTGTTCCCACACCCAGCACCACCGCGGCGGTGTTCCCAGCACCACCGCGGCGGTGTTCCCAGCACCACCCCGGCGGTGTTCCCACACCCAGCACCACCCCGGTGGTGTTCCCACACCCAGCACCACCGCGGCGGTGTTTCCACACCCAGCACCACCGCGGCGGTGTTCCCACACCCAGCACCACCGCGGCGGTGTTCCCACACCCAGCACCACCGCGGCGGTGTTTCCACACCCAGCACCACCGCGGCGGTGTTCCCACACCCAGCACCACCGCGGCGGTGTTTCCACACCCAGCACCACCGCGGCGGTGTTCCCACACCCAGCACCACCGCGGCGGTGTTTCCACACCCAGCACCACCGCGGCGGTGTTCCCACACCCAGCACCACCGCGGCGGTGTTCCCACACCCAGCACCACCGCGGCGGTGTTCCCAGCACCACCCCGGCGGTGTTCCCACACCCAGCACCACCCCGGTGGTGTTCCCACACCCAGCACCACCGCGGCGGTGTTTCCACACCCAGCACCACCGCGGCGGTGTTCCCACACCCAGCACCACCGCGGCGGTGTTGCACCACCGCGGCGGTGTTTCCCACACCCAGCACCACCGCGGCGGTGTTCCCACACCCAGCACCACCGCGGCGGTGTTTCCACACCCAGCACCACCGCGGCGGTGTTCCCACACCCAGCACCACCGCGGCGGTGTTCCCACACCCAGCACCACCGCGGCGGTGTTCCCACACCCAGCACCACCGCGGCGGTGTTCCCACACCCAGCACCACCGCGGCGGTGTTTCCACACCCAGCACCACCGCGGCGGTGTTCCCACACCCAGCACCACCGCGGCGGTGTTCCCACACCCAGCACCACCGCGGCGGTGTTCCCACACCCAGCACCACCGCGGCGGTGTTCCCACACCCAGCACCACCGCGGCGGTGTTCCCACACCCAGCACCACCGCGGCGGTGTTCCCACACCCAGCACCACCGCGGCGGTGTTTCCACACCCAGCACCACCGCGGTGGTGTTCCCACACCCAGCACCACCCCGGCGGAGCTCCTTGCCCACACCCAGCACCACCCCGGCGGTGTTCCTTGCCCACACCCAGCACCACCCCGGTGGTGTTCCTTGCCCACACCCAGCACCACCCCGGCGGAGCTCCTTGCCCACACCCAGCACCACCCCGGCGGAGCTCCTTGCCCACACCCAGCACCACCCCGGCGGAGCTCCTTGCCCACACCCAGCACCACCCCGGCGGAGCTCCTTGCCCACACCCAGCACCACCCCGGCGGTGTTCCTTGCCCACACCCAGCACCACCCCGGCGGAGCTCCTTGCCCACACCCAGCACCACCCCGGCGGTGTTCCTTGCCCACACCCAGCACCACCCCGGTGGTGTTCCTTGCCCACACCCAGCACCACCCCGGCGGTGTTCCTTGCCCACACCCAGCACCACCCCGGTGGTGTTCCTTGCCCACACCCAGCACCACCCCGGCGGTGTTCCCACACCCAGCAACACCGCGGTGGTGTTCCCACACACAGCACCACCGCGGTGGTGTTCCCACACCCAGCACCACCGCGGCGGTGTTACCACACACCCAGCAACACCGCGGTGGTGTTCCCACACCCAGCACCACCGCGGTGGTGTTCCCACACCCAGCACCACCGCGGTGGTGTTCCCACACCCAGCACCACCGCGGCGGTGTTACCACACACCCAGCAACACCGCGGTGGTGTTCCCACACCCAGCACCACCGCGGTGGTGTTCCCACACCCAGCACCACCGCGGTGGTGTTCCCACACCCAGCACCACCCCGGTGGTGTTACCACACACCCAGCAACACCGCGGTGGTGTTCCCACACCCAGCACCACCGCGGTGGTGTTCCCACACCCAGCACCACCGCGGCGGTGTTCCCACACCCAGCACCACCGCGGTGGTGTTACCACACACCCAGCAACACCGCGGTGGTGTTCCCACCACCCAGCACCACCGCGTGGTGTTCCCACAACCCAGCACCACCCCGGTGGTGTTCCCCACCCAGCACCACCCCGGTGGTGTTCCCACACCCAGCACCACCCCGGTGGTGTTCCCACACCCAGCACCACCCCGGTGGTGTTCCACACACCCAGCACCACCCCGGTGGTGTTCCCACACCCAGCACCACCGCGGTGGTGTTCCACACCCCAGGCACCACCCCGGTGGTGTTCCCACACCCAGCACCACCGCGGCGGTGTTTCCACACCCAGCACCACCGCGGCGGTGTTCCCACACCCAGCACCACCGCGGCGGTGTTTCCACACCCAGCACCACCGCGGCGGTGTTCCCACACCCAGCACCACCGCGGCGGTGTTCCCACACCCAGCACCACCGCGGTGGTGTTCCCACACCCAGCACCACCGCGGCGGTGTTTCCACACCCAGCACCACCGCGGCGGTGTTACCACACACCCAGCAACACCGCGGTGGTGTTCCCACACCCAGCACCACCGCGGTGGTGTTCCCACACCCAGCACCACCGCGGCGGTGTTACCACACACCCAGCAACACCGCGGTGGTGTTCCCACACCCAGCACCACCGCGGTGGTGTTCCCACACCCAGCACCACCGCGGCGGTGTTACCACACACCCAGCAACACCGCGGTGGTGTTCCCACACCCAGCACCACCCCGGTGGTGTTCCCACACCCAGCACCACGCAAGCCGATTATATCAGAAATCTAAGCGTCCATTGCCCCTGTCAGTCTTAAGTGTGAACCTTTCACGAGAGTTCTTTCTTATATAATCGCCTTGCGTGTTTTTTGCAAGTGTGTGTTACAATTAAGACTCGTGTTCTCTCACATGTGTGATTTGTGTCATTGAAAACGACCTTCTGGTCTGTCGCCACCTAGTGCAATTGGGTCATTGGGAGTTAATAGCTTCGGCTACCATTGACTTAACTGTCTGGTGGTCATGTGGTCAGAGTACTGGACTTGTCTAGGGGTTCATTGTCCCTGGCAGTCTAAAGTTTGAACCCTTCATGAGAGGAGTTCTTTCTGATATAATCGGCTTCCGTTTTTCTGCAAGTGTGATTTTATATTATATATATTATTATATTATATTATATTATATTATATATATTATTATATTATATTATAATATTATATATATATACATATATATACTTTATATATATATATATATATATATATATATATATATATATATATATATATATATATATATATATATATATTATGTATGTATGATAATACATAATCCCTCTAATGCGTTATGCGTGGTTTCCTCCGAGGCTATGGGTCCCCCTTCTTCCAGCTAGAGGTGGTACTCCCTTGTATGTATGATATTATATATATATATATATATATATATATATATATATATATATATATATATATATATATATATATATATATATATATTAGTATATTTTGGTAGCAGTCTTTCCTGAAGACATATATTATTAAATATGACCGAAAAAGTAAGATTAATAATTCTAACACGAATTTTCTCAATCTTTCGTACATTACGCTTCACTGTTGGAGGTAAATCAAAAATCACTTCTCCAAAATTCATTTTTATTTCTAGTCTGACGCGACACGGGCGCGTTTCGTAAAACTTATTACATTTTCAAAGACTTCACAAATACACAACTGATTAGAACGTATCTCTGATTTTATATCTACATTTGAGTGAGGTGGTAAGGGTGATGTGGCATTAACACAAGACAGAACAGGAGGGGATATTAATAGGGTATTAAAAGTATCAACACAAGACAGAACAGAAACAATGGGTATTGAATAGAAGTGTTTGTAGAAAGCCTATTGGTCCATATTTCTTGATGCTTCTATATTGGAGCGGAGTCTTGAGGTGGGTAGAATATAGTTGTGCAATAATTGGCTGTTGATTGCTGGTATTGACTTCTTGATGTGTAGTGCCTCGCAAACGTCAAGCCGCCTGCTATCGCTGTATCTATCGATGATTTCTGTGTTGTTTACTAGGATTTCTCTGGCGATGGTTTGGTTATGGGAAGAGATTATATGTTCCTTAATGGAGCCCTGTTGCTTATGCATCGTTAAACGCCTAGAAAGAGATGTTGTTGTCTTGCCTATATACTGGGTTTTTTGGAGCTTACAGTCCCCAAGTGGGCATTTGAAGGCATAGACGACATTAGTCTCTTTTAAAGCGTTCTGTTTTGTGTCTGGAGAGTTTCTCATGAGTAGGCTGGCCGTTTTTCTGGTTTTATAGTAAATCGTCAGTTGTATCCTCTGTTTTTTGTCTGTAGGGATAACGTTTCTATTAACAATATCTTTCAGGACCCTTTCCTCCGTTTTATGAGCTGTGGAAAAGAAGTTCCTGTAAAATAGTCTAATAGGGGGTATAGGTGTTGTGTTAGTTGTCTCTTCAGAGGTTGCATGGCTTTTCACTTTCCTTCTTATGATGTCTTCGATGAAACCATTGGAGAAGCCGTTATTGACTAGGACTTCTTTTCCACAGCTCATAAAACGGAGGAAAGGGTCCTGAAAGATATTGTTAATAGAAACGTTATCCCTACAGACAAAAAACAGAGGATACAACTGACGATTTACTATAAAACCAGAAAAACGGCCAGCCTACTCATGAGAAACTCTCCAGACACAAAACAGAACGCTTTAAAAGAGACTAATGTCGTCTATGCCTTCAAATGCCCACTTGGGGACTGTAAGCTCCAAAAAACCCAGTATATAGGCAAGACAACAACATCTCTTTCTAGGCGTTTAACGATGCATAAGCAACAGGGCTCCATTAAGGAACATATAATCTCTTCCCATAACCAAACCATCGCCAGAGAAATCCTAGTAAACAACACAGAAATCATCGATAGATACAGCGATAGCAGGCGGCTTGACGTTTGCGAGGCACTACACATCAAGAAGTCAATACCAGCAATCAACAGCCAATTATTGCACAACTATATTCTACCCACCTCAAGACTCCGCTCCAATATAGAAGCATCAAGAAATATGGACCAATAGGCTTTCTACAAACACTTCTATTCAATACCCATTGTTTCTGTTCTGTCTTGTGTTGATACTTTTAATACCCTATTAATATCCCCTCCTGTTCTGTCTTGTGTTAATGCCACATCACCCTTACCACCTCACTCAAATGTAGATATAAAATCAGAGATACGTTCTAATCAGTTGTGTATTTGTGAAGTCTTTGAAAATGTAATAAGTTTTACGAAACGCGCCCGTGTCGCGTCAGACTAGAAATAAAAATGAATTTTGGAGAAGTGATTTTTGATTTACCTCCAACAGTGAAGCGTAATGTACGAAAGATTGAGAAAATTCGTGTTAGAATTATTAATCTTACTTTTTCGGTCATATTTAATAATATATATATATATATATATATATATATATATATATATATATATATATATATATATATATATATATATATATATATATATACATACATATATATACACATACACCACCCCGGCGGTGTTCCCTTCCCAGCACCCAGCGTTTTACGGGAAGCCTCTCTTGCCATAAGACTTGGGGGCCTCGGAGTTCGAACAGCAACGCAGATCGCTGTACCAACCTTCCTGTCCTCCTTGACATCCGGCGACTTCGTGAAGGAAATTTTACTTGCCTACTTACATCATCTGGCAGGCGTACACGATCCCAATTGTTCACGCTGTGCCACCGAGTGGGCCTCTCGTGCCCATCACCTCAACCACCATCCTCAAAAGCCCACAAGCAATCCAGCTGGGATGGCCCCATTGTAGACCTAGTTGCTGCAGAGTGCCTGGGTGCTGCAACAGCAACAACAACGACATTGCCCGCCTCACAGCTAATAGAACAAGAACTCGGCAATGTGATGTTATAGTGGCCAGAATACGTCTGGGATATAGACGTATCTGGCAGCTTTCTCAAACCCCAAATGTCGAGTACACAATGTGTTAACTTTGTGAAATAGAATACATGCACTCTCTTGAACATTATATTGTAGAATGTCCCATACTGACTGCCTTTTGCCCTCCTAGACTAAGGTATGCTGAACTCTGTAATTACTATATGAATACTGGAACACTTGATATATTGGACTTGTACCCAAGATTGACCATGTAATGTATCAACTATACAATGTATGTATGTGATGTAACTATATAACCTGAGCTTGTAAAAGCATCTTAATCACCTTCAGTGGTAAAGTGCTTAATAACACACTAGTTTCTCTATCAGTTATCTTACCCTCTCAGAGTAGGAGAGCCATAACTGTATGCATATATGTGTATATATGAGTAGTCCCATGTTCATTTAATGTGTGATTATGTGAATGTTTTAGAGACTCTAGCTCTTGGACCATTACAAGCTACAGAGGGATGACTGACGGATGAGGAGTGATAATCGTGCGATTCGGGTGCTGTTTCCCGGTTATCCCGTCTCTATTTTGTGTGGTTATGTGCTGTAGAGCGTCCCCGCCATCGCTGAGATGGGTGACAGATGGATGAGTGTGATTAATCACGTGGTAAACGTGTGCAAGCTGGATGAGGTTTTCCACTTAGCACGCTCAGTCTTGAAGCAAGAATATATAGAGGGTCCCCCCACTCACAGTGGAGATGGATGACAGATGGTTGACAGCTGACCATGATGGATGAGGGTAATCGAGCCACGCTGGGTGTGTTGTGTGTGAGGGAGGAAACCGCACCGTACCTCTGTCGCGCTCCTCTTTCACAAGGAGGGAGTGAAATATCAGGGAAAGACCCAAGACATTACACCTATAGATGAGAGGATATATATTTTCTTTATTATACACTCCATACCCTCTCTCTTTCTCACTCACTCTCTCCCTCCTTCCTGTCTAGTTTATAGAAGCTGCTTGATGGGGTTCTGGGAGTTCTACTCCCCAAGCCCGGCCCGAGGCCAGGCTCGACTTGTGGAGTTTGGTCCACCAGGCTGTTGCTTGGAGCGGCCCGCAGGGCCACATACCCACCACAGCCCGGCTGATCCGGAACTTCTCTTAGAATAAGTTCAGTTTTCTCTTGAAGATGTCCACGGTTGTTCCGGCAATATTTCTTATAGTCGCTGGGAGGACGTTGAACAACTGCGGACCTCTGATGTTTATTCAGTGCTCTCTGATTGTGCCTATGGCACCTCTGCTCTTCACTGGTTCAATCTTGCATTTTCTTCCATATCATTCACTCCAGTACGTTGTAATTTTAATGTGTAGATTTGGGACCTGACCTTCCAGTATTTTCCATGTGTATATTATTTGGTATTTCTCTCGTCTCCTTTCTAGAGAGTACATTTGGAGAGCTTTGAGACGATCCCAATAATTTAGGTGTTTTATCTCGTCTATGCGTGGAGTATATGTTCTCTGTATTCCCTCTATTTCAGCAATCTCTCCTGCTCTGAAGGGGGAAGTGAGTACTGAGCGGTACTCGAGACGGGACATAGTTTTTGTTTATCAGTAAAGAGAGGTGTAAATTTTGTATTAGAAAATGACTAGTTCATAGAAGCATATGTTTTGTGGGGTGCCATATGCACAATCAGAGAACACTGTATAAACATCAGAGGTCCACGGTTGCTCAACACCCTCCCAGCGAGCATAAGAAATATTGCCGGAACAACCGTGACATCTTCAAGAGGAAACTAGATTTATTCCTTCAAGGAGTGCCGGACCAACCGGGCTGTGGTGGGTATGTGGGCCGCTCAAAGCAACAGCCTGGTGGACCAAACTCTCACAAGTCAAGCCTGGCCTCGGGCCGGGTTTGGGGAGTAGAAGATCCTCTAATCAATCCACTAATCAAATCAATCTCAGAATATACAATACCCAAATTTGTAACAAAATTGATGGCAAATTCCTTGGCGTTCTCATTAACCACAAGCTGAATTTCCAGGGACACATTCTAAATATATATAAAAAAAAAATAAAAAAACTGTTGGCATTCTTTCTAAGATCATATTATGTACCACGCCCTGCCCTGGTGACTATTACTCCCTCATCTATCCATATCTCAACTATGGTATTTGTGCTTGGGGTTCTACTACCCAAAATCATTTACCTCCTCTAATTACTCAACACAAAGCTGCTATTAGGACAATATCCAACTCTGGCCCCAGACATCACTCGGTACCCCTACTCAAATCTCTGAATATGTTAGATATTAGGTCACTGCACATTCTCTCATGTGTATTATACATATATAAAACGCTGAACTGTAATGCCAATCCTGACCTCAAAAGCTTCATTGAAGGTTGTAACAGATCCCATGAGCACCACACCAGAAACAAATACAGTTTTGATATTCCAAGAGTACAACTTAATCAAACTAGAATTGCGCTACAAATCAAGGGGCCCAGAATGTGGAATGACCTTCCCAATCATGTTAAAGACTGTACCTCTCTCAACCAGTTTAAGATAAAAACGAAGCACTACCTAATAAATTCCCTGTAACCTACCTTACCCCTCTATTGTCAACCCATGTCTGTTTTTTTTAAACAACGCTGTTTGTCGACCTAATTGTATTTGTGCTGCTTTTTCAGCCATGTTCCCCTCTTTTTTTATCTCTATTTTTATTTGTTCTCAACAAGGTAACACATTTTATTCTTTATACTCAATTCGTATTAAGTTTTAGTCATTAATGTTTTTCCTGCCCGAGACACTTTGCGTAATAGTGGCTTTAGGCATTATATGTACTAGCTCTATCTATAAATCTATCAATTTTTGAAAAATCTTTTGTATGTATGTACCTTACCTGAATAAACATTTATTTATTTATTTATTTATTATTAAGAACTCCCAGAACCCCATCAACCAGGTATCAACCAGGGGCCTTCTCCCTGCGTCCTGGACTTGTCTGCCCGACCGCAGCGATTAATGAATTCAATTATTATTATTATTAACATCTTTATTGACAAAATTAATTACAATTTTGTCTAATCTGAGGATTTCGATTAAGTCTTATTAAAGTGAGGATAATGTTGGTATTCACTGTCACGCAGGACAGAGGGTCATACACAAGACAATATGTCTAAACTGTAGGCTGAAGTATATATATATCATGGTTACAATCAATGTTTTAATGTATAGATATGTGAAAACAACTATATATTGTGCATTGCCACACAAGGGCAGGGATGGGTTCATAAGTGATGCAGCTTAGAAGTAATACAAATTGTTCTTCATTCTTTAAAATGGACAAGCAAATTAACACAACATGCAAACATCTCGCAAAATCACAACACACAAACACACACAATATATCACAACACACACAAACAACTCACAACACGCAAACACAACTCTCATCTAGCATCTCACAACACACAAACACAAAACACAAACATAGACAATGTATCACAACACGCAAACACAACTAGCATCTCACAACACAACACACAAACACAATGTATCACAACATGCATACACAACTCTCAACACACAAACAACTTGCAAATCACAACACACAAACACACAGACAATGTATCACAGCGCACAAATACAACTCTCAACATATAAACACAACACCCAAACTCAACTCACAACACGCAAACAACTCACAACTCGCATTTCAGAAAAAAACCACAACACACTAACACACTCAACTCACAAACATCTCACAACACAACTCATAACTACCATCTCACATCACACAAACACAGTCAATGCATCACAACACTCAACAACACACAACTCACAACACGCAAACACAACTCACATCATGCAAACATCTCACAACACACACTAACACAACTCACAACTAGGATCTCACAAAACACACACACACACACAAACAGACAATGTATCACAACACGCAAACACAACTCACAACTCCCATCTCTCAACACTCAAATCACAACGTACAACATGCAAACAACTCGTAACTCTCATCTCACAACACAAATCACTAAACACATCACAACATACAAAACACATCCCACAACACATACAAACATAAACAATGTAACAACACACTAATCACTAATCACATCGCACTTCTCATTCATCACTCCTGTGTTTAAAGTCTCCAATCATGGAGACCAATTATTTATTAACCGATGCTGATATTATATTTTTCAGCAATTAATTCAGTTCACAAATGGGTGTTTATGCATTTCATGGGTTATTTGTTTAAAGATGGTGTATTTAATCATTTCAAAGATCCATTATAAATGTGTTTTCTCATTTCAAGGGTTATCTATTTTCTCAAATGGTGGTTTATGCATTTCAAGTGTTATTTGTTAAAGATATGGATTTATGCTGTAACGTACGTTTATGTTACGTTGCTGGGTAGATTAGATACACAATGTTTAGTGAGTTTCATATTTATTTAGTAGTCCTGGATAGAGCAGTGTCGTAGACGTTGAGACGAAGCCTGGAGCAGAGCAGAGACCTGAGTGAGGCCGGAGTCGTGGAGCTCTTGGCTGAATTGGGAATTGTGAGTGTCTGAACTCTGGGATCGAGAGCGGTCGTAGTCTGCTGTCTGCTCTGTGTCGAAGCTGTAGCGTCTTGGGTCGATTAGAACTGTATACGCCGAGTGCTACATTGTTGACTGGAAATTGAACTGTGTGCTATTCATCAAATTGCTTGATTATATAGTGATTACACCTCACAATAAGATAGGAGGGTGGAAACCTGTTACCTGTAAATAGGGATGGGATTATAGCTTGTGCAATTAAGATGATGAGATAATGGAGCGAGTATAAGTTTACTCGCTACAATGCATTTCAAAGAACACGTTATTGCATCCCATGCCCTACCATTTCTACTATAGCATTCAACATCGTTCGTGTGTTTACTCTCCAATACGCAGTAATTTTCAGTTCCCTCAACTCACACTAGATATACAGGTTAAATTAGTATTGAAGTCTTGACATTGAAAGCCGCGTGAGGTCAAACATCATTTGCGGCGGAGTAATGCGGCGCTGCCACATTACTCCGCGGCGTCACCGCCGCCGCAACGTGCCACGTCCCCCCCCCCCCCTCCTACGCTTTCAGTGCTTAAATGTCTACGTATCCAAATGATGTTTGACCTCACGCGGCTTTCAATGTCAAGACTTAAATACTAACTTAACCTCTATATCTAGTGTGGGTTGAGGGAACTGAAAATTACTGCGTATTGTAGAGTAAACACATGAACGATGAAGTTGAATGCTATAGTAGAAATGGTAGGGCATGGGATGCAATAACGTGTTCTTTAAAATGCATAAATCCATATCTTTAACAAATAATACTTGAAATGCATAAACCACCATTTGAAAAAATATCCCTTGAAATGACCAATCACCTATTTATAACGAATCCTTTGAAATGCATAATTACCACATCTTTAACAAATAACACTTGAAATGCATAAACCACCATTTGAGAAAATAGATAACCCTTGAAATGAGAAAACACATTTATAATGGATCCTTGAAATGATTAAATACACCATCTTTAAACAAATAACCCATGAAATGCATAAACACCCATTTGTGAACTGAATTAATTGCTGAAAAATATAATATCAGCATCGGTTAATAAATAATTGGTCTCCATGATTGGAGACTTTAAACACAGGAGTGATGAATGAGAAGAGCGATGTGATTAGTGATTAGTGTGTTGTTACATTGTTTATGTTTGTATGTGTTGTGGGATGTGTTTTGTATGTTGTGATGTGTTTAGTGATTTGTGTTTTGAGATGAGTTATGAGTTGTTTTTGCATGTTGTATGTTGTGATTTGAGTGTTGTGAGATGGGAGTTGTGAGTTGTGTTTGCGTGCTGTGATACATTGTCTATGTGTTGTGTGTGTGTGTGTTTTGTGAGATACTAGTTGTGAGTTGTGTTTGTGTGTTGTGAGATGTTTGTGATTTGAATGTGTTAGTGTGTTGTGAGATGTTTGCATGATGTGAGTTGAGTGTTGTGATGCATTGACTATGTGTTTGTGTGATGTTAGATGGTAGTTGTGTTTGTGTTGTGAGATGTTTGTGAGTTGAGTGTGTTAGTGTGTTGTGGGTTGTTTTGTGAAATGCGAGTTGTGAGTTGTTTGCGTGTTCTGAGTTGAGTTTGGGTGTTGTGTTTATATGTTGAGTTGTATTTGTGCGCTGTGATACATTGTCTATGTTTGTGTTTTGTGTTTGTGTGTTGTGAGATACTAGATGAGAGTTGTGTTTGCGTGTTGTAAGGTGTGTTTGCGTGTTGGAAGTTGTGTTTGCGCGTTGGAAGTTGTGTTTGCGCGTTGGAAGTTGTGTTTGCGCGTTGTAAGTTGTGTTTGCGCGTTGTAAGTTGTGTTTGCGCGTTGTAAGTTGTGTTTGCGCGTTGGAAGTTGTGTTTGCGCGTTGGAAGTTGTGTTTGCGCGTTGGAAGTTGTGTTTGCGCGTTGGAAGTTGTGTTTGCGCGTTGGAAGTTGTGTTTGCGCGTTGTAAGTTGTGTTTGCGCGTTGGAAGTTGTGTTTGCGCGTTGGAAGTTGTGTTTGCGCGTTGGAAGTTGTGTTTGCGCGTTGGAAGTTGTGTTTGCGCGTTGTAAGTTGTGTTTGCGCGTTGGAAGTTGTGTTTGCGCGTTGGAAGTTGTGTTTGCGCGTTGGAAGTTGTGTTTGCGCGTTGGAAGTTGTGTTTGCGCGTTGGAAGTTGTGTTTGCGCGTTGGAAGTTGTGTTTGCGCGTTGGAAGTTGTGTTTGCGCGTTGGAAGTTGTGTTTGCGCGTTGGAAGTTGTGTTTGCGCGTTGGAAGTTGTGTTTGCGCGTTGGAAGTTGTGTTTGCGCGTTGGAAGTTGTGTTTGCGCGTTGGAAGTTGTGTTTGCGCGTTGGAAGTTGTGTTTGCGCGTTGGAAGTTGTGTTTGCGCGTTGGAAGTTGTGTTTGCGCGTTGGAAGTTGTGTTTGCGCGTTGGAAGTTGTGTTTGCGCGTTGGAAGTTGTGTTTGCGCGTTGGAAGTTGTGTTTGCGCGTTGGAAGTTGTGTTTGCGCGTTGGAAGTTGTGTTTGCGCGTTGGAAGTTGTGTTTGCGCGTTGGAAGTTGTGTTTGCGCGTTGGAAGTTGTGTTTGCGCGTTGGAAGTTGTGTTTGCGCGTTGGAAGTTGTGTTTGCGCGTTGGAAGTTGTGTTTGCGCGTTGGAAGTTGTGTTTGCGCGTTGGAAGTTGTGTTTGCGCGTTGGAAGTTGTGTTTGCGCGTTGGAAGTTGTGTTTGCGCGTTGGAAGTTGTGTTTGCGCGTTGGAAGTTGTGTTTGCGCGTTGGAAGTTGTGTTTGCGCGTTGGAAGTTGTGTTTGCGCGTTGGAAGTTGTGTTTGCGCGTTGGAAGTTGTGTTTGCGTGTGTGCTGTGATATATTGTCTATGTTTGTGTGTTGTGATTTTGCGAGATGTGTTTGGATGTTGTGAGTTGTGTATGTTGTGATACATTGTCTGTTTGTGTTTTGTGTTTGTGTGTGTTGTGAGATGCTAGATGAGTTGTGTTTGTGTGTTGTGAGTTGTGCTTGCGTGTTGTAAGTTGTGTTTGCATGTTGTGTTAATTTGCTTGTCCATTTTAAAGAATGAAGAACAATTTATATGACTTCTAAGCTGCATCACTTATGAACCCATCCCTGCCCTTGTGTGGCAGTGCACAATATATAGTTGTTTTCACATATCCATACATTAAAACATTGATTGTAACCATGATATATATGTACTTCAGCCTACAGTTTAGACATTTTAAATTTTGCCCCGAGAGGCGAGTTTATTGGGCAGCGCCACTCATCTTGTGAGTGGACACACCGCCACAGCAGATTGTACCACACTCCCCAATAGGAAGAAAACCCGCTGGGTTGTTCATCCTGTCACTTGTACCCAGACACAGCAGGGACTTGCTTAACTGTCTTAAGTGAACAGCTCCTCAACCTAGAAGATTAACATCTATCAACCCTTAAAAGCTTACGTTATCTTGGGGGTGCAAAATGGGGAAATCTTTTAAGAACAGTATCAATATTTGACAAATAGTGTTTTCCTAACTCAAACAATGTGGGGTTTATTATTCTGCACATATTTCTGATTTCTCTCAGGTGTTCACATTCACGTAGAAAGTGGTCAAGGCGGTGTCCATCACTCTCACCACAGATTCTGCAACTTCGCTGATCAACTGTTGTTTCCATTCCATATCTCCATGGATATTTGTATCCAAGACGGATTCTCGCTATTACTGATTCTCTCCCTCATCCTCCTCCTCTTCGGCCATAATGATTGGGATTGCCAGCTGCAACCATGTTGTACCATCGTACAGATTCGCTGGTTTGTGCTTCTATCCTCCTTTCCTCAGTTACCTTGTCACGGTGATGTTGCCTGACAATACCTCTAATTTGTAGTAGAGTCTTGGGTATGAAGTATTCAATATGGTCTCCTTCAGCACCTTCAGCAGCCAGCACATCTGCTCGTTCATTCTCACATATCCCAACATGGGAGGGGATCCACAGAAACTTGATGACTCTTCCCTGATTGGTAAGTACTCTCACAGCTCTCTTAATTTCAGCAACTATTGCAAGATTTTCTGCCCAATTTTTACTTAGGCTTTGTAGTGCTGCTTTTGAATCGGTGCAAATCACTGCACCATTAGTGTTCCGTTCAAGAAACCTTAGCGACATACCAATGGCAGTTAGCTCTGCTTGCGTTGAAGAGGCATAGTTCTCAATACGTGCTTTTTCTTCATTTCTGCGTTGGAAAGTATTATCCTTGATTACCGTGTATGCTGCACCAGCCCTGCCATTGACAGGATTAGATGACCCGTCAGTGTAGATTTGATCTAGTTCATCTCGGGCTTCTTTATAAATTTCCTCGAGATACTTGTGCCTCATTTCTTGTGGTAACATGTTGGATTTTTTCATTGCCATTTCATTGATGATGATCTTGCATGAGTCATCCTCCCAGGGAGGTAACCTCTCTACAGGCAGGAGCTCACGGGCTTGCTCAAGCAGGTGAAGTTCTTCGAGGTAGCAGACTGATCTGTGATGCCATTTTTTGCTTCTCCTGTTTCCCCCTAAAAGTAGCACAGAGCTCAGTTTTTTCTTAGCAATATCATTGTAATGGGGATCTCTGGCTATCCTAATTGCAAGCTTAGCATTCAGCTCCTGAAATCTGCTTTTAACACTGGGAAGGGACAACTCCTCTGGTAGATTAGACGTTTTGGCAGTTCTTGGAACTCCAAGAATGATTGTCATGACTTCATTTTGAATGCTTTCAAGCCTTTTCATATCGCTTTGGGAGTAGGTGCACAGAACTGGTGCGGCATAGTCTATGACGGAGCGCACATAGGCTGTGTACATCATTTTAAGCACAGCAATAGAGGCTCCATGTCCATTCCAGGTCATAGCTTTCAGTACCCTGAGTCGACTTTTGCATGTTCCTATGAGTTGATTGAGCTCCTCTTTCTTCCCCTTGTTAGAGCCGACAGTGACGCCAAGATGCCGATAGTGGTCAACCTATTCAAGTGTTACACCATTAATTTGCAGTTCTTCATTTGCTCTCCGCTTGTGATGGCTTCGTCTTGTTTGTGGAGAGAGTGAAACCGAGCTCAATACACTTCCTTCCAAGGAGTTCAATGGACTGTTTAATTTTTCCCAAGGTGGGAGCTTGTATTAAAACATCTGCATATCCCACTTGTTGTGTTCCTTCCGGAAAAT
>NC_091169.1:15458705-15650149 GCF_040958095.1 Procambarus clarkii | reverse complement strand
TGTCCTCCCCGCCACAACACCGCCACCCCCGTGTCCTCCCCGCCACAACACCGCCACCCCCGTGTCCTCCCCGCCACAACACCGCCACCCCCGTGTCCTCCCGCCACAACACCGCCACCCCCGTGTCCTCCCCGCCACAACACCGCCACCCCCGTGTCCTCCCCGCCACAACACCGCCACCCCCGTGTCCTCCCCGCCACAACACCGCCACCCCCGTGTCCTCCCCGCCACAACACCGCCACCCCCGTGTCCTCCCCGCCACAACACCGCCACCCCCGTGTCCTCCCCGCCACAACACCGCCACCCCCGTGTCCTCCCCGCCACAACACCGCCACCCCCGTGTCCTCCCCGCCACAACACCGCCACCCCCGTGTCCTCCCCGCCACAACACCGCCACCCCCGTGTCCTCCCGCCACAACACCGCCACCCCCGTGTCCTCCCCGCCACAACACCGCCACCCCCGTGTCCTCCCCGCCACAACACCGCCACCCCCGTGTCCTCCCCGCCACAACACCGCCACCCCCGTGTCCTCCCCGCCACAACACCGCCACCCCCGTGTCCTCCCCGCCACAACACCGCCACCCCCGTGTCCTCCCCGCCACAACACCGCCACCCCCGTGTCCTCCCCGCCACAACACCGCCACCCCCGTGTCCTCCCCGCCACAACACCGCCACCCCCGTGTCCTCCCCGCCACAACACCGCCACCCCCGTGTCCTCCCCGCCACAACACCGCCACCCCCGTGTCCTCCCCGCCACAACACCGCCACCCCCGTGTCCTCCCCGCCACAACACCGCCACCCCCGTGTCCTCCCCGCCACAACACCGCCACCCCCGTGTCCTCCCAGCCACAACACCGCCACCCCCGTGTCCTCCCCGCCACAACACCGCCACCCCCGTGTCCTCCCCGCCACAACACCGCCACCCCCGTGTCCTCCCCGCCACAACACCGCCACCCCCGTGTCCTCCCCGCCACAACACCGCCACCCCCGTGTCCTCCCCGCCACAACACCGCCACCCCCGTGTCCTCCCCGCCACAACACCGCCACCCCCGTGTCCTCCCCGCCACAACACCGCCACCCCCGTGTCCTCCCCGCCACAACACCGCCACCCCCGTGTCCTCCCCGCCACAACACCGCCACCCCCGTGTCCTCCCCGCCACAACACCGCCACCCCCGTGTCCTCCCCGCCACACCACCACCACCCCCGTGTCCTCCCCGCCACAACACCACCACCACCCCCGTGTCCTCCCCGCCACAACACCACCACCACCCCCGTGTCCTCCCCGCCACAACACCACCCTCGTGTCCTCCCCGCCACACCACCACCCTCGTGTCCTCCCCGCCACAACACCACCACCCTCGTGTCCTCCCCGCCACACCACCACCCCCGTGTCCTCCCCGCCACACCACCACCCCCGAGTCCTCCCCGCCACACCACCACCCCCGTGTCCTTTCCGCCACACCACCACCCTCGTGTCCTCCCCGCCACACCACCACCCCCGTGTCCTCCCCGCCACAACACCACCCCCGTGTCCTCCCCGCCACAACACCACCCCCGTGTCCTCCCCGCCACAACACCACCCCCGTGTCCTCCCCGCCACAACACCACCCCCGTGTCCTCCCCGCCACAACACCACCCCCGTGTCCTCCCCGCCACACCACCACCCCCGTGTCCTCCCCGCCACACCACCACCCCCGTGTCCTCCCCGCCACACCACCACCCCCGTGTCCTCCCCGCCACACCACCACCCTCGTGTCCTCCCCGCCACACCACCACCCCAGTGTCCTCCCCGCCACACCGCCACCCCAGTGTCCTCCCCACCACACCGCCACCCCAGTGTCTACCCCGCCACACCCGTGTCCTCCCCACCACACCACTCCCGTGTCCTCCCCGCCACCCCAGTGTCCTCCCCGCCACACCGCCACCCCAGTGTCCTCCCCGCCACACCCGTGTCCTCCCCACCACAACACCACCCCCGTGTCCTCCCCGCCACAACACCACCCCAGTGTCCTCCCCACCACACCACCACCCTCGTGTCCTCCCCGCCACACCACCACCCTCGTGTCCTCCCCGCCACACCACCACCCCCGTGTCCTCCCCGCAACACCACCACCCCCGTGTCCTCCCCGCCACAACACCACACCCATGTCCTCCCCGCCACACCGCCACCCCAGTGTCCTCCCCGCCACACCCGTGTCCTCCCCACCACAACACCACCCCCGTGTCCTCCCCGCCACAACACCACCCCCGTGTCCTCCCCGCCACACCACCACCCTCGTGTCCTCCCCGCCACAACACCACCCCCGTGTCCTCCCCGCAACACCACCACCCCCGTGTCCTCCCCGCCACAACACCACACCCGTGTCCTCCCCGCCACACCACCACCCTCGTGTCCTCCCCGCCACAACACCACCCCCGTGTCCTCCCCGCCACACCACCACCCCCGTGTCCTCCCCACCACACCGCCACCCCAGTGTCCACCCCGCCACACCCGTGTCCTCCCCACCACACCACCACCCCCGTGTCCTCCCCGCCACACCACCACCCCCGTGTCCTCCCCGCCACCCCAGTGTCCTCCCCGCCACACCGCCACCCCAGTGTCCTCCCCGCCACACCGCCACCCCAGTGTCCTCCCTGCCACACCGTCATTCCAGTGTCCTCCCCACCACACCACCACCCCAGTGTCCTCCCCACCACACCACCACCCCAGTGTCCTCCCCGCCACACCGCCACCCCCGTGTCCTCCCCGCCACAACACCGCCACCCCCGTGTCCTCCCCGCCACAACACCGCCACCCCCGTGTCCTCCCCGCCACAACACCGCCACCCCCGTGTCCTCCCCGCCACAACACCGCCACCCCCGTGTCCTCCCCGCCACAACACCGCCACCCCCGTGTCCTCCCCGCCACAACACCGCCACCCCCGTGTCCTCCCCGCCACAACACCGCCACCCCCGTGTCCTCCCCGCCACAACACCGCCACCCCCGTGTCCTCCCCGCCACAACACCGCCACCCCCGTGTCCTCCCCGCCACAACACCGCCACCCCCGTGTCCTCCCCGCCACAACACCGCCACCCCCGTGTCCTCCCCGCCACAACACCGCCACCCCCGTGTCCTCCCCGCCACAACACCGCCACCCCCGTGTCCTCCCCGCCACAACACCGCCACCCCCGTGTCCTCCCCGCCACAACACCGCCACCCCCGTGTCCTCCCCGCCACAACACCGCCACCCCCGTGTCCTCCCCGCCACAACACCGCCACCCCCGTGTCCTCCCCGCCACAACACCGCCACCCCCGTGTCCTCCCCGCCACAACACCGCCACCCCCGTGTCCTCCCCGCCACAACACCGCCACCCCCGTGTCCTCCCCGCCACAACACCGCCACCCCCGTGTCCTCCCCGCCACAACACCGCCACCCCCGTGTCCTCCCCGCCACAACACCGCCACCCCCGTGTCCTCCCCGCCACAACACCGCCACCCCCGTGTCCTCCCCGCCACAACACCGCCACCCCCGTGTCCTCCCCGCCACAACACCGCCACCCCCGTGTCCTCCCCGCCACAACACCGCCACCCCCGTGTCCTCCCCGCCACAACACCGCCACCCCCGTGTCCTCCCCGCCACAACACCGCCACCCCCGTGTCCTCCCCGCCACAACACCGCCACCCCCGTGTCCTCCCCGCCACAACACCGCCACCCCCGTGTCCTCCCCGCCACAACACCGCCACCCCCGTGTCCTCCCCGCCACAACACCGCCACCCCCGTGTCCTCCCCGCCACAACACCGCCACCCCCGTGTCCTCCCCGCCACAACACCGCCACCCCCGTGTCCTCCCCGCCACAACACCGCCACCCCCGTGTCCTCCCCGCCACAACACCGCCACCCCCGTGTCCTCCCCGCCACAACACCGCCACCCCCGTGTCCTCCCCGCCACAACACCGCCACCCCCGTGTCCTCCCCGCCACAACACCGCCACCCCCGTGTCCTCCCAGCCACAACACCGCCACCCCCGTGTCCTCCCCGCCACAACACCGCCACCCCCGTGTCCTCCCCGCCACAACACCGCCACCCCCGTGTCCTCCCCGCCACAACACCGCCACCCCCGTGTCCTCCCCGCCACAACACCGCCACCCCCGTGTCCTCCCCGCCACAACACCGCCACCCCCGTGTCCTCCCCGCCACAACACCGCCACCCCCGTGTCCTCCCCGCCACAACACCGCCACCCCCGTGTCCTCCCCGCCACAACACCGCCACCCCCGTGTCCTCCCCGCCACAACACCGCCACCCCCGTGTCCTCCCCGCCACACCACCACCACCCCCGTGTCCTCCCCGCCACAACACCACCACCACCCCCGTGTCCTCCCTGCCACAACACCACCACCACCCCCGTGTCCTCCCCGCCACAACACCACCCTCGTGTCCTCCCCGCCACACCACCACCCTCGTGTCCTCCCCGCCACAACACCACCACCCTCGTGTCCTCCCCGCCACACCACCACCCCCGTGTCCTCCCCGCCACACCACCACCCCCGAGTCCTCCCCGCCACACCACCACCCCCGTGTCCTTTCCGCCACACCACCACCCTCGTGTCCTCCCCGCCACACCACCACCCCCGTGTCCTCCCCGCCACAACACCACCCCCGTGTCCTCCCCGCCACAACACCACCCCCGTGTCCTCCCCGCCACAACACCACCCCCGTGTCCTCCCCGCCACAACACCACCCCCGTGTCCTCCCCGCCACAACACCACCCCCGTGTCCTCCCCGCCACACCACCACCCCCGTGTCCTCCCCGCCACACCACCACCCCCGTGTCCTCCCCGCCACACCACCACCCTCGTGTCCTCCCCGCCACACCACCACCCTCGTGTCCTCCCCGCCACACCACCACCCCCGTGTCCTCCCCGCCACACCACCACCCCCGTGTCCTCCCCGCCACAACACCACCCCCGTGTCCTCCCCGCCACACCACCACCCCCGTGTCCTCCCCGCCACACCACCACCCCCGTGTCCTCCCCGCCACACCACCACCCCCGTGTCCTCCCCGCCACAACACCACCCCCGTGTCCTCCCCGCCACAACACCACCCCCGTGTCCTCCCCGCCACACCACCACCCCCGTGTCCTCCCCGCCACACCACCACCCCCGTGTCCTCCCCGCCACACCACCACCCTCGTGTCCTCCCCGCCACACCACCACCCTCGTGTCCTCCCCGCCACACCACCACCCTCGTGTCCTCCCCGCCACACCACCACCCTCGTGTCCTCCCCGCCACACCACCACCCTCGTGTCCTCCCCGCCACACCACCACCCTCGTGTCCTCCCCGCCACACCACCACCCTCGTGTCCTCCCCGCCACACCACCACCCTCGTGTCCTCCCCGCCACACCACCACCCTCGTGTCCTCCCCGCCACACCACCACCCTCGTGTCCTCCCCGCCACACCACCACCCTCGTGTCCTCCCCGCCACACCACCACCCCCGTGTCCTCCCCGCCACACCACCACCCCCGTGTCCTCCCCTCCACAACACCACCCCCGTGTCCTCCCCGCCACACCACCACCCCCGTGTCCTCCCCGCCACACCACCACCCTCGTGTCCTCCCCGCCACACCACCACCCTCGTGTCCTCCCCGCCACACCACCACCCTCGTGTCCTCCCCGCCACAACACCACCCCCGTGTCCTCCCCGCCACACCACCACCCTCGTGTCCTCCCCGCCACACCACCACCCTCGTGTCCTCCCCGCCACACCACCACCCCCGTGTCCTCCCCGCCACACCACCACCCTCGTGTCCTCCCCGCCACACCACCACCCTCGTGTCCTCCCCGCCACACCACCACCCCCGTGTCCTCCCCGCCACAACACCACCCCCGTGTCCTCCCCGCCACACCCGTGTCCTCCCCACCACAACACCACCCCCGTGTCCTCCCCGCCACACCACCACCCTCGTGTCCTCCCCACCACACCACCACCCTCGTGTCCTCCCCGCCACACCACCACCCCCGTGTCCTCCCCGCCACAACACCACCCCCGTGTCCTCCCCGCCACACCCGTGTCCTCCCCACCACAACACCACCCCCGTGTCCTCCCCGCCACACCACCACCCTCGTGTCCTCCCCGCCACACCACCACCCTCGTGTCCTCCCCGCCACAACACCACCCTCGTGTCCTCCCCGCCACAACACCACCCTCGTGTCCTCCCCGCCACACCACCACCCTCGTGTCCTCCCCGCCACACCACCACCCTCGTGTCCTCCCCGCCACACCACCACCCCCGTGTCCTCCCCACCACACCACCACCCCAGTGTCCACCCCGCCACACCCGTGTCCTCCCCGCCACACCACCACCCTCGTGTCCTCCCCGCCACAACACCACCCTCGTGTCCTCCCCGCCACAACACCACCCCCGTGTCCTCCCCGCCACACCAGCACCCCCGTGTCCTCCCCGCCACACCACCACCCCCGTGTCCTCCCCGCCACACCCGTGTCCTCCCCACCACAACACCACCCTCATGTCCTCCCCGCCACACCACCACCCCCGTGTCCTCCCCGCCACAACACCACCCTCGTGTCCTCCCCGCCACACCACCACCCCCGTGTCCTCCCCGCCACACCACCACCCTCGTGTCCTCCCCGCCACACCACCACCCCCGTGTCCTCCCCGCCACACCACCACCCTCGTGTCCTCCCCGCCACAACACCACCCCCGTGTCCTCCCCGCCACAACACCACCCTCGTGTCCTCCCCACCACAACACCACCCCCGTGTCCTCCCCGCCACACCCGTGTGCTCCCCGCCACACCACCACCCTCGTGTCCTCCCCGCCACCCCCGTGTCCTCCCCGCCACCCCAGTGTCCTCCCCTCCACACCACCACGCCAGTGTCCTCCCCGCCACCCCAGTGTCCTCCCCACCACAACACCCCCATGTCCTCCCCGCCACACCACCACCCCAGTGTCCTCCCCGCCACACCCGTGTCCTCCCCACCACAACACCCCCGTGTCCTCCCCACCACAACACCACCCCAGTGTCCTCCCCGCCACACCCGTGTCCTCCCCACCACAACACCACCCCCGTGTCCACCCCGCCACACCCGTGTCCTCCACGCCACACCACCACCCCAGTGTCCTCCCCGCCACCCCCGTGTCCTCCCCGCCACCCCCGTGTCCTCCCCAGTGTCCACCCCAGTGTCCACCCCGCCACCCCACCGTCCACCCCGCCACCCCACCGTAAACCCCGCCACCCCACCGTCCACCCCGCCACCCCAGTGTCCACCCCGCCACCCCACCGTCCACCCCGCCACCCCAGTGTCCACCCCGCCACCCCAGTGTCCACCCCAGTGTCCACCCCGCCACCACAGTGTCCACCCCGCCACCCCAGTGTCCACCCCACCACCCCAGTGTCCACCCCACCACCCCAGTGTCCACCCCACCACCCCAATGTCCACCCTACCACCCCAGTGTCCACCCCACCACCCCAGTGTCCACCCCACCACCCCAGTGTCCACCCCGCCATCCCAGTGTCCACCCCGCCACCCCAGTGTCCACCCCGCCAACCCAGTGTCCTCCCCACCACAACACCCCCATGTCCTCCCCGCCACACCACCACCCCAGTGTCCTCCCCGCCACACCACCACCCCAGTGTCCTCCCCGCCACACCCGTGTCCTCCCCACCACAACACCCCCGTGTCCTCCCCACCACAACACCACCCCAGTGTCCTCCCCGCCACACCCGTGTCCTCCCCACCACAACACCACCCCCGTGTCCACCCCGCCACACCCGTGTCCTCCACGCCACACCACCACCCGTGTCCTCCCCGCCACCCCCGTGTCCTCCCCGCCACCCCCGTGTCCTCCCCGCCACCCCCGTGTCCACCCCAGTGTCCACCCCAGTGTCCACCCCAGTGTCCACCCCAGTGTCCACCCCAGTGTCCACCCGACCACCCCCAGTGTCCACCCCGCCACCCCAGTGTCCACCCCGCCACCCCACCGTCCACCCCGCCACCCCACCGTCCACCCCGCCACCCCAGTGTCCACCCCGCCACCCCAGTGTCCACCCCGCCACCCCCACCGTCCACCCCGCCACCCCAGTGTCCACCCCGCCACCCCAGTGTCCACCCCGCCACCCCAGTGTCCACCTCGCCACCCCAGTGTCCACCCCACCACCCCAGTGTCCACCCCACCACTCCAGTGTCCACCCCACCACCCCAGTGTCCACCCCACCACTCCAGTGTCCACCCCACCACTCCAGTGTCCACCCCAGTGTCCACCCCCGTGTCCTCCCCGCCACACCACCACCCTCGTGTCCTCCCCGCCACACCACCACCCTCGTGTCCTCCCCGCCACACCACCACCCTCGTGTCCTCCCCGCCACACCACCACCCTCGTGTCCTCCCCGCCACACCACCACCCTCGTGTCCTCCCCGCCACACCACCACCCTCGTGTCCTCCCCGCCACACCACCACCCCCGTGTCCTCCCCGCCACACCACCACCCCCGTGTCCTCCCCGCCACACCACCACCCCCGTGTCCTCCCCGCCACACCACCACCCCCGTGTCCTCCCCGCCACACCACCACCCTCGTGTCCTCCCCGCCACACCACCACCCTCGTGTCCTCCCCGCCACAACACCACCCCCGTGTCCTCCCCGCCACACCACCACCCCCGTGTCCTCCCCGCCACACCACCACCCCCGTGTCCTCCCCGCCACACCACCACCCCCGTGTCCTCCCCGCCACACCACCACCCTCGTGTCCTCCCCGCCACACCACCACCCCCGTGTCCTCCCCGCCACACCACCACCCCCGTGTCCTCCCCGCCACAACACCACCCCCGTGTCCTCCCCGCCACACCACCACCCCCGTGTCCTCCCCGCCACACCACCACCCTCGTGTCCTCCCCGCCACACCACCACCCTCGTGTCCTCCCCGCCACACCACCACCCTCGTGTCCTCCCCGCCACACCACCACCCCCGTGTCCTCCCCGCCACACCACCACCCCCGTGTCCTCCCTGCCACACCACCACCCCCGTGTCCTCCCCGCCACACCACCACCCCCGTGTCCTCCCCGCCACAACACCACCCCCGTGTCCTCCCCGCCACACCACCACCCTCGTGTCCTCCCCGCCACACCACCACCCTCGTGTCCTCCCCGCCACACCACCACCCTCGTGTCCTCCCCGCCACACCACCACCCTCGTGTCCTCCCCGCCACAACACCACCCTCGTGTCCTCCCCGCCACAACACCACCCCCGTGTCCTCCCCGCCACACCACCACCCTCGTGTCCTTCCCGCCACACCACCACCCTCGTGTCCTCCCCGCCACAACACCACCCTCGTGTCCTCCCCGCCACACCACCACCCTCGTGTCCTCCCCGCCACACCACCACCCTCGTGTCCTCCCCGCCACACCACCACCCTCGTGTCCTCCCCGCCACACCACCACCCCCGTGTCCTCCCCGCCACACCAGCACCCCCGTGTCCTCCCCGCCACACCACCACCCTCGTGTCCTCCCCGCCACACCACCACCCCCGTGTCCTCCCCGCCACACCAGCACCCCCGTGTCCTCCCCGCCACACCACCACCCCCGTGTCCTCCCCGCCACACCCGTGTCCTCCCCACCACAACACCACCCTCATGTCCTCCCCGCCACACCACCACCCCCGTGTCCTCCCCGCCACACCACCACCCCCGTGTCCTCCCCGCCACAACACCACCCTCGTGTCCTCCCCGCCACACCACCACCCCCGTGTCGTCCCCGCCACACCACCACCCTCGTGTCCTCCCCGCCACAACACCACCCCCGTGTCCTCCCCGCCACAACACCATCCTCGTGTCCTCCCCACCACAACACCACCCCCGTGTCCTCCCCGCCACACCCGTGTGCTCCCCGCCACACCACCACCCTCGTGTCCTCCCCGCCACCCCCGTGTCCTCCCCGCCACCCCAGTGTCCTCCCCACCACACCACCACGCCAGTGTCCTCCCCGCCACCCCAGTGTCCTCCCCACCACAACACCCCCATGTCCTCCCCGCCACACCACCACCCCAGTGTCCTCCCCGCCACACCCGTGTCCTCCCCACCACAACACCACCCCAGTGTCCTCCCCGCCACACCCGTGTCCTCCCCACCACAACACCACCCCCGTGTCCACCCCGCCACACCCGTGTCCTCCACGCCACACCACCACCCCAGTGTCCTCCCCGCCACCCCCGTGTCCTCCCCGCCACCCCCGTGTCCTCCCCAGTGTCCACCCCAGTGTCCACCCCAGTGTCCACCCCGCCACCCCACCGTCCACCCCGCCACCCCACCGTCCACCCCGCCACCCCAGTGTCCACCCCGCCACCCCACCGTCCACCCCGCCACCCCAGTGTCCACCCCGCCACCCCAGTGTCCACCCCAGTGTCCACCCCGCCACCCCAGTGTCCACCCCACCACCCCAGTGTCCACCCCACCACCCCAGTGTCCACCCCACCACCCCAATGTCCACCCTACCACCCCAGTGTCCACCCCACCACCCCAGTGTCCACCCCACCACCCCAGTGTCCACCCCGCCATCCCAGTGTCCACCCCGCCACCCCAGTGTCCACCCCGCCACCCCAGTGTCCACCCCGCCAACCCAGTGTCCTCCCCACCACAACACCCCCATGTCCTCCCCGCCACACCACCACCCCAGTGTCCTCCCCGCCACACCACCACCCCAGTGTCCTCCCCGCCACACCACCACCCCAGTGTCCTCCCCGCCACAACACCACCCCCGTGTCCACCCCGCCACACCCGTGTCCTCCACGCCACACCACCACCCGTGTCCTCCCCGCCACCCCCGTGTCCTCCCCGCCACCCCCATGTCCTCCCCGCCACCCCCGTGTCCTCCCCAGTGTCCACCCCAGTGTCCACCCCACCACCCCAGTGTCCACCCGACCACCCCCAGTGTCCACCCCGCCACCCCAGTGTCCACCCCGCCACCCCACCGTCCACCCCGCCACCCCACCGTCCACCCCGCCACCCCACCACCCCAGTGTCCACCCCGCCACCCCAGTGTCCACCCCAGTGTCCACCCCGCCACCCCCACCGTCCACCCCGCCACCCCCACCGTCCACCCCGCCACCCCAGTGTCCACCCCGCCACCCCAGTGTCCACCCCAGTGTCCACCCCGCCACCCCAGTGTCCACCCCACCACCCCAGTGTCCACCCCACCACCCCAGTGTCCACCCCACCACCCCAGTGTCCACCCCACCACTCCAGTGTCCACCCCACCACTCCAGTGTCCACCCCACCACTCCAGTGTCCACCCCACCACCCCAGTGTCCACCCCACCACCCCAATGTCCACCCCACCACCACAGTGTCCACCCCAGTGTCCACCCCACCACCCCAGTGTCCACCCCGCCACCCCAGTGTCCACCCCGCCACCCCAGTGTCCACCCCACCACCCCAGTGTCCACCCCGCCATCCCAGTGTCCACCCCGCCACCCCAGTGTCCACCCCGCCAACCCAGTGTCCTCCCCACCACAACACCCCCATGTCCTCCCCGCCACACCACCACCCCAGTGTCCTCCCCGCCACACCACCACCCCAGTGTCCTCCCCGCCACACCCGTGTCCTCCCCACCACAACACCCCCGTGTCCTCCCCACCACAACACCACCCCAGTGTCCTCCCCGCCACACCCGTGTCCTCCCCACCACAACACCACCCCCGTGTCCACCCCGCCACACCCGTGTCCTCCACGCCACACCACCACCCGTGTCCTCCCCGCCACCCCCGTGTCCTCCCCGCCACCCCCGTGTCCACCCCAGTGTCCACCCCACCACCCCAGTGTCCACCCGACCACCCCCAGTGTCCACCTCGCCACCCCAGTGTCCACCCCGCCACCCCACCGTCCACCCCGCCACCCCACCGTCCACCCCGCCACCCCAGTGTCCACCCCGCCACCCCAGTGTCCACCCCGCCACCCCAGTGTCCACCCCGCCACCCCCACCGTCCACCCCAGTGTCCACCCCGCCACCCCAGTGTCCACCCCGCCACCCCAGTGTCCACCCCGCCACCCCAGTGTCCACCCCACCACCCCAGTGTCCACCCCACCACTCCAGTGTCCACCCCACCACCCCAGTGTCCACCCCACCACTCCAGTGTCCACCCCACCACTACAGTGTCCACCCCACCACCCCAGTGTCCACCCCACCACCCCAATGTCCACCCCACCACCACAGTGTCCACCCCAGTGTCCACCCCCGTGTCCTCCCCGCCACACCACCACCCTCGTGTCCTCCCCGCCACACCACCACCCTCGTGTCCTCCCCGCCACACCACCACCCTCGTGTCCTCCCCGCCACACCACCACCCTCGTGTCCTCCCCGCCACACCACCACCCTCGTGTCCTCCCCGCCACACCACCACCCTCGTGTCCTCCCCGCCACACCACCACCCTCGTGTCCTCCCCGCCACACCACCACCCTCGTGTCCTCCCCGCCACACCACCACCCTCGTGTCCTCCCCGCCACACCACCACCCCCGTGTCCTCCCCGCCACACCACCACCCTCGTGTCCTCCCCGCCACAACACCACCCTCGTGTCCTCCCCGCCACAACACCACCCCCGTGTCCTCCCCGCCACACCACCACCCTCGTGTCCTTCCCGCCACAACACCACCCTCGTGTCCTCCCCGCCACAACACCACCCTCGTGTCCTCCCCGCCACACCACCACCCTCGTGTCCTCCCCGCCACACCACCACCCTCGTGTCCTCCCCGCCACACCACCACCCCCGTGTCCTCCCCGCCACACCAGCACCCCCGTGTCCTCCCCGCCACACCAGCACCCCCGTGTCCTCCCCGCCACACCACCACCCCCGTGTCCTCCCCGCCACACCCGTGTCCTCCCCACCACAACACCACCCTCATGTCCTCCCCGCCACACCACAACCCCCGTGTCCTCCCCGCCACACCACCACCCCCGTGTCCTCCCCGCCACAACACCACCCTCGTGTCCTCCCCGCCACACCACCACCCCCGTGTCCTCCCCGCCACACCACCACCCTCGTGTCCTCCCCGCCACAACACCACCCCCGTGTCCTCCCCGCCACAACACCACCCTCGTGTCCTCCCCACCACAACACCACCCCCGTGTCCTCCCCGCCACACCCGTGTGCTCCCCGCCACACCACCACCCTCGTGTCCTCCCCGCCACCCCCGTGTCCTCCCCGCCACCCCAGTGTCCTCCCCACCACACCACCACGCCAGTGTCCTCCCCGCCACCCCAGTGTCCTCCCCACCACAACACCCCCATGTCCTCCCCGCCACACCACCACCCCAGTGTCCTCCCCGCCACACCCGTGTCCTCCCCACCACAACACCCCCGTGTCCTCCCCACCACAACACCACCCCAGTGTCCTCCCCGCCACACCCGTGTCCTCCCCACCACAACACCACCCCCGTGTCCACCCCGCCACACCCGTGTCCTCCACGCCACACCACCACCCCAGTGTCCTCCCCGCCACCCCCGTGTCCTCCCCGCCACCCCCGTGTCCTCCCCAGTGTCCACCCCAGTGTCCACCCCAGTGTCCACCCCGCCACCCCACCGTCCACCCCGCCACCCCACCGTCCACCCCGCCACCCCAGTGTCCACCCCGCCACCCCACCGTCCACCCCGCCACCCCAGTGTCCACCCCGCCACCCCAGTGTCCACCCCAGTGTCCACCCCGCCACCCCAGTGTCCACCCCGCCACCCCAGTGTCCACCCCACCACCCCAGTGTCCACCCCACCACCCCAATGTCCACCCCACCACCCCAGTGTCCACCCCACCACCCCAGTGTCCACCCCACCACCCCAGTGTCCACCCCGCCATCCCAGTGTCCACCCCGCCACCCCAGTGTCCACCCCGCCACCCCAGTGTCCACCCCGCCAACCCAGTGTCCTCCCCACCACAACACCCCCATGTCCTCCCCGCCACACCACCACCCCAGTGTCCTCCCCGCCACACCACCACCCCAGTGTCCTCCCCGCCACACCCGTGTCCTCCCCACCACAACACCCCCGTGTCCTCCCCACCACAACACCCCCGTGTCCTCCCCACCACAACACCCCCGTGTCCTCCCCACCACAACACCCCCGTGTCCTCCCCACCACAACACCCCCGTGTCCTCCCCACCACAACACCCCCGTGTCCTCCCCACCACAACACCCCCGTGTCCTCCCCACCACAACACCACCCCAGTGTCCTCCCCGCCACACCCGTGTCCTCCCCACCACAACACCACCCCCGTGTCCACCCCGCCACACCCGTGTCCTCCACGCCACACCACCACCCGTGTCCTCCCCGCCACCCCCGTGTCCTCCCCGCCACCCCCATGTCCTCCCCGCCACCCCCGTGTCCTCCCCAGTGTCCACCCCAGTGTCCACCCCACCACCCCAGTGTCCACCCGACCACCCCCAGTGTCCACCCCGCCACCCCAGTGTCCACCCCGCCACCCCACCGTCCACCCCGCCACCCCACCGTCCACCCCACCACCCCAGTGTCCACCCCGCCACCCCAGTGTCCACCCCAGTGTCCACCCCGCCACCCCCACCGTCCACCCCGCCACCCCCACCGTCCACCCCGCCACCCCCACCGTCCACCCCGCCACCCCAGTGTCCACCCCGCCACCCCAGTGTCCACCCCGCCACCCCAGTGTCCACCCCAGTGTCCACCCCGCCACCCCAGTGTCCACCCCACCACCCCAGTGTCCACCCCACCACCCCAGTGTCCACCCCACCACTCCAGTGTCCACCCCACCACTCCAGTGTCCACCCCACCACCCCAGTGTCCACCCCACCACCCCAATGTCCACCCCACCACCACAGTGTCCACCCCAGTGTCCACCCCACCACCCCAGTGTCCACCCCACCACCCCAGTGTCCACCCCACCACCCCAGTGTCCAACCCACCACCCCAGTGTCCACCCCACCACCCCAGTGTCCAACCCACCACCCCAGTGTCCAACCCACCACCCCAGTGTCCAACCCACCACCCCAGTGTCCAACCCACCACCCCAGTGTCCAACCCACCACCCCAGTGTCCAACCCACCACCCCAGTGTCCAACCCGCCACCCCAGTGTCCACCCCGCCACCCCAGTGTCCACCCCGCCACCCCAGTGTCCACCCCGCCACCCCAGTGTCCACCCCGCTACCCCAGTGTCCACCCCGCCACCCCAGTGTCCACCCCGCTACCCCAGTGTCCACCTCACCACCCCAGTGTCCACCTCACCCCACCACCCCAGTGTCCACCTCACCCCACCACCCCAGTGTCCACCTCACCCCACCACCCCAGTGTCCACCTCACCCCACCACCCCAGTGTCCACCTCACCCCACCACCCCAGTGTCCACCTCACCCCACCACCCCAGTGTCCACCTCACCCCACCACCCCAGTGGCCACCCCACCACCCCAGTGGCCACCCCACCACCCCAGTGGCCACCTCACTGTCCACCCCACCACCCCCAGTGTCCACCCCACCACCCCAGTGTCCACCCCACCACCCCCAGTGTCCACCCCGCCACCCCAGTGTCCACCCCGCCACCCCAGTGTCCACCTGAGTGTCCACCCCACCACTCCAGTGTCCACCCCGCCACTCCAGTGTCCACCCCGCCACCCCAGTGTCCACCCCGCCACCCCAGTGTCCACCCCACCACCCCAGTGTCCACCCCCACCACCCCAGTGTCCACCCGGCCACCCCAGTGTCCACCCGGCCACCCCAGTGTCCACCCCGCCACCCCAGTGTCCACCCCGCCACCCCACTGGCCGCCACCCTTGTGTGGACCCCACTGGCCGCCGCCCCTGTGTGGACCCCACTGGCCGCCGCCCCTGAGTGGACCCCACTGGCCGCCGCCCCTGAGTGGACCCCACTGGCCGCCGCCCCTGAGTGGACCCCACTGGCCGCCGCCCCTGAGTGGACCCCACTGGCCGCCGCCCCTGAGTGGACCCCACTGGCCGCCGCCCCTGAGTGGACCCCACTGGCCGCCGCCCCTGAGTGGACCCCACTGGCCGCCGCCCCTGAGTGGACCCCACTGGCCGCCGCCCCTGAGTGGACCCCACTGGCCGCCGCCCCTGAGTGGGCCCCACTGGCCGCCGCCCCTGAGTGGACCCCCACTAAGCAGGCACCTACTGAGCAGGCACCTACTGAGAAGGCACCTAGTGAGCAGGCACATAGTGAGCAGGCACCTAGTGAGCAGGCACATAGTGAGTAGGCACATAGTGAGCAGGCACATAGTGAGCAGGCACATAGTGAGTAGGCACATAGTGAGCAGGCACCTACTGAGAAGGCACCTAGTGAGCAGGCACATAGTGAGCAGGCACATAGTGAGCAGGCACATAGTGAGTAGGCACATAGTGAGCAGGCACATAGTGAGCAGGCACCTAGTGAGCAGGCACCTACTGAGAAGGCACCTACTGAGAAGGCACCTAGTGAGCAGGCACATAGTGAGCAGGCACATAGTGAGCAGGCACCTAGTGAGCAGGCACCTAGTGAGCAGGCACATAGTGAGCAGGCACATAGTGAGCAGGCACCTAGTGAGCAGGCACATAGTGAGCAAGCACATAGTGAGCAGGCACATAGTGAGCAGGCACATAGTGAGCAGGCACATAGTGAGCAGGCACCTACTGAGCAGGCACATAGTGAGCAGGCACCTAGTGAGCAGGCACCTAGTGAGCAGGCACATAGTGAGCAGGCACCTACTGAGAAGGCACCTAGTGAGCAGGCACATAGTGAGTAGGCACATAGTGAGCAGGCACATAGTGAGCAGGCACATACTGAGCAAGCACATAGTGAGCAGGCACATAGTGAGCAGGCACCTACTGAGCAGGCACATAGTGAGCAGGCACCTAGTGAGCAGGCACCTAGTGAGCAGGCACCTAGTGAGCAGGCACCTAGTGAGCAGGCACATAGTGAGCAGGCACCTACTGAGCAGGCACCTAGTGAGCAGGCACATAGTGAGCAGGCACATAGTGAGCAGGCACATAGTGAGCAGGCACATACTGAGCAGGCACCTACTGAGCAGGCACCTACTGAGCAGGCACCTAGTGAGCAGGCACCTAGTGAGCAGGCACCTACTGAGCAGGCACATAGTGAGCAGGCACCTACTGAGCAGGCACCTAGTGAGCAGGCACATAGTGAGCAGGCACCTAGTGAGCAGGCACCTAGTGAGCAGGCACCTAGTGAGCAGGCACATAGTGAGCAGGCACATAGTGAGCAGGCACCTACTGAGCAGGCACCTACTGAGCAGGCACCTACTGAGCAGGCACCTACTGAGCAGGCACATAGTGAGCAGGCACCTACTGAGCAGGCACCTACTGAGCAGGCACCTACTGAGAAGGCACCTAGTGAGCAGGCACATAGTGAGCAGGCACCTACTGAGCAGGCACCTACTGAGCAGGCACCTAGTGAGCAGGCACCTAGTGAGCAGGCACCTACTGAGCAGGCACGTAGTGAGCAGGCACATAGTGAGCAGGCACATAGTGAGCAGGCACATAGTGAGCAGGCACATAGTGAGCAGGCACCTAGTGAGCAGGCACATAGTGAGTAGGCACATACTGAGCAGGCACATACTGAGCAGGCACATACCGAGCAGGCACATACCGAGCAGGCACATAGTGAGCAGGCACCTAGTGAGCAGGCACATAGTGAGCAGGCACATAGTGAGCAGGCACATAGTGAGCAGGCACCTAGTGAGCAGGCACCTAGTGAGTAGGCACATACTGAGCAGGCACATACTGAGCAGGCACATACTGAGCAGGCACCTAGTGAGCAGGCACCTAGTGAGCAGGCACATAGTGAGCAGGCACATAGTGAGCAGGCACATAGTGAGCAGGCACCTAGTGAGCAGGCACCTAGTGAGCAGGCACCTAGTGAGCAGGCACCTAGTGAGCAGGCACCTAGTGAGCAGGCACATAGTGAGCAGGCACATAGTGAGCAGGCACATAGTGAGCAGGCACATACTGAGCAGGCACATAGTGAGCAGGCACATAGTGAGCAGGCACATAGTGAGCAGGCACCTAGTGAGCAGGCACCTAGTGAGCAGGCACATAGTGAGCAGGCACATAGTGAGCAGGCACATAGTGAGCAGGCACATAGTGAGCAGGCACATAGTGAGCAGGCACATAGTGAGCAGGCACATAGTGAGCAGGCACCTAGTGAGCAGGCACCTAGTGAGCAGGCACATAGTGAGCAGGCACATAGTGAGCAGGCACATAGTGAGCAGGCACATAGTGAGCAGGCACCTAGTGAGCAGGCACCTACTGAGCAGGCACATAGTGAGCAGGCACATAGTGAGCAGGCACATAGTGAGCAGGCACATAGTGAGCAGGCACATACTGAGCAGGCACATAGTGAGCAGGCACATAGTGAGCAGGCACATAGTGAGCAGGCACATAGTGAGCAGGCACATACTGAGCAGGCACATAGTGAGCAGGCACCTAGTGAGCAGGCACCTAGTGAGCAGGAACCTAGTGAGCAGGCACCTACTGAGCAGGCACCTAGTGAGCAGGCACCTAGTGAGCAGGCACCTACTGAGCAGGCACCTAGTGAGCAGGCACCTACTGAGCAGGCACCTAGTGAGCAGGCACCTACTGAGCAGGCACCTAGTGAGCAGGCACCTACTGAGCAGGCACCTAGTGAGCAGGCACCTACTGAGCAGGCACCTAGTGAGCAGGCACCTACTGAGCAGGCACCTAGTGAGCAGGCACCTACTGAGCAGGCACCTACTGAGCAGGCACCTAGTGAGCAGGCACCTACTGAGCAGGCACCTAGTGAGCAGGCACATACCGATACATAATTTGTATATACATCACATTAACATCAAAGAGTTCCGTTGTCGGGGACAGGGAGCCTGCGTGTATATATAGTGTAGGCCTGTACGGAGGTGTCCCCCGTGACAGGGAGCCTGCGTGTATATATAGTGTAGGCCTATACGGAGGTGTCCCCCGTGACAGGGAGCCTGCGTGTATATATAGTGTAGGCCTATACGGAGGTGTCCCCCGTGACAGGGAGCCTGCGTGTATATATAGTGTAGGCCTGTACGGAGGTGTCCCCCGTGACAGGGAGCCTGCGTGTATATATAGTGTAGGCCTATACGGAGGTGTCCCCCGTGACAGGGAGCCTGCGTGTATATATAGTGTAGGCCTATACGGAGGTGTCCCCCGTGACAGGGAGCCTGCGTGTATATATAGTGTAGGCCTGTACGGAGGTGTCCCCCGTGACAGGGAGCCTGCGTGTATATATAGTGTAGGCCTATACGGAGGTGTCCCCCGTGACAGGGAGCCTGCGTGTATATATAGTGTAGGCCTATACGGAGGTGTCCCCCGTGACAGGGAGCCTGCGTGTATATATAGTGTAGGCCTATAAGGAGGTGTCCCCCGTGACAGGGAGCCTGCGTGTATATATAGTGTAGGCCTATACGGAGGTGTCCCCCGTGACAGGGAGCCTGCGTGTATATATAGTGTAGGCCTATAAGGAGGTGTCCCCTAGGACAGCACTAGCGGCTCCCCAAGACGGGCCCCACAACACTTCGCTAACACCACGCTACCTACCTACGCTACAGCTACCTACCTGTTTACTACTAGGTGAACAGAGACATTAGGTGAAAGGAAGCGTGCCCAACCAGTTCTGTCCCGCCTGAGATTACTCATACCACACTCAGAGTAAATTATGATTGAACAGGTGTCTCGATAATTAATAAAACATGACCAACGGTTTTTTTGTCTATAGCATTTCCGTAGAGAAATACTATAGACAACTGTTGCGGCAGCTGTCAGCCAACACTTGTGACGCACCTTTACTGTCTCTGTCAGCAGAGGGAGACGATGGTGACGACGTGTCCACTGTATGGTGAACAGAGTACCAGGTTGAGGAGAGAGACCGGCCGCACGCACCCTTCCACCACACCTCGAGCAACACTGAGTAACTGGCTCTTTCTCACATGGTTGGGACCCCTTGCCTGTGACGTCACGCCGCCACGTGTTTTTGTTTACAAGCTGATCAGATGAGAGTTTTGAACTTGATCGGTTTTTATAACATTCACTGACAACATTGGTTCATTGAGTCATATATTTATTGTGCACCCTATACCCATCCCGTGAGGGGAAGTGGAAAGGGTTACAGAGCAACATAATGGGTTCAAGAACTGAACTTATTATGTTTATTATGTAAGAACGACTATGCAAATGACTATGCAGACGATGAGTCACAATAACGTGGCTGAAGATATAATGATCAAACCACACATGAAGAGACGACGACGTTTCTGTCCGTTCTGGACCATTATCAAGTAATAACATAATAATTTATTTACAAGAAGGTACAATAGGTTGGTGAGATTACATTCGTGATATTTACATTCGTGATAAAATTGCACTGTATCTATTGCTACCCAATCTCCCTATCTTTATGTACCCAATCCGAACATCTTTACCAATGTGATCATTACTGTCTTCTTATATGTGCTATCAATTTGCTGTACGGTGTCTGTTAATCTTGTTTAAATTACCAATCAAGTTGTCAATGTAATTTAATATACCAATGTGCTTAAATATACTTACTATTCTCTCTCATCTCATTTTTTTCTTGCAATGTATCTGTTATCATTTGATTAATTCTGCTAGAATTTACCTACTTAAAATTATCTGTTAGATTAAAGGACCTGCCCGAAACGCTGCGCGTACTAGTGGCTTTACAAGATTGTAAATACTATGCTATATGTATTCTCTCTAACCCAATGTACCTTCTTGTATATAAATAAATAAATAAATGTAAGATAGGGAGAGATTAGTGCATAGTATAATGAGAGGAGAGCAGAATTGGGAACATTATATCTAATTTTAGAAAGTATAGCGACCGTTTTTGAAACTTTTTGTGTGATGTATTATATGAGGGTGCTGAAGTTGAGTCTCTTGTCTATGTATAGGCCATGGAACATTTTTATCTTAGGGGGGTAGAAATAGCCTAAGCTATTCTATCCCTTTGAGATGTATTTTTTTCTTGTCTCAATAAACTTACTTGAACTTGAACATTTTTACCATTTTTATTTATTTATTTATTTATTTATTTATTTATTTATTTATTTATGCATATACACGAATGTACATAAGGAATGTGAGGATACAAATATGGTAATTACAGTCTTGTAAAGCCACTAGCACGCGCAGCGTTTCGGGCAGGTCCTAAATCTAAGAAAATTTTAAGGAGGTAAATACTTGCAAAATTTATAGACAAAAAAATGATAACAGATTACATGAAATGAAAAAAAAGAAGATGAGAGAAAATTGTAGGAACAGTATATTAAAGCCCATAGGTAGCTAAAATTGATTGCAATGACAGCTTGAATGGTAGTTGACAAGAAATTGGTAGGCACAATACAGCAGAAACAATATAAGATTGATTGCAATGACAGCTTGAATGGTAGTTGACAAAAATTGGTAATCACAATACAGCATATGGCTAGCACATAAAAGAAGACAGCAATGAACACAATGATAAGGTTGTTTGATATTACATAAAAATTAGAAGATTGGGTAACACTAGGTACAGAGCAAATTTAAAGCTCAGTGTAGGAAACTAAGAAGATGAAGTTAGGTACTTTTTGGTTTTGCTTTTAAATAAGGCAAAAGTTTTACAGTTTTTCAATTCACTAGGGAGTGAGTTCCATAGACTAGGTCCCTTAATTTGCATAGAGTGTTTACACAGATTAAGTTTGACCCTGGGGATATCAAAGAGATATTTATTTCTGGTGTGGTGATAATGGGTCCTATTACATGAGTCCAGGGAGAGTTTCAGAGCATGGTTTGCATTTAAGAACAGGGTTTTGTAAATGTAGTTGACACAAGAGAATGTGTGGAGGAAGTTAATATTTAGCAAGTTTAGGGATTTAAACAAGGGAGCTGAGTGTTGTCTGAAAGCAGAGTTAGTTATTATTCTGATAGCAGATTTTTGCTGTGTGATGATGGGCTTAAGGTGGTTTGCAGTGGTAGACCCCCATGCACAGATACCATAATTAAGATAGGGGTAGATTAGTGCATAATATAGTGAGAGGAGAGCAGAGTTAGGAACATAATATCTGATTTTGGAGAGTATACCAACTGTCTTAGAGACTTTCTTAGTTATGTGTTGAATGTGGGTGCTGAAGTTGAGTCTCTTGTCTAGGAATAGGCCAAGAAACTTGCCATCATTTTTATTACTGATGTTAATGTTGTCTATCTGTAGCTGAATTGCATTTGATGATTTGCTTCCAAATAAGATGTAGTAAGTCTTTTCGATGTTTAATGTTAGTTTGTTCGTTGACATCCATAAGTGGACTTTTTTTAATTCATTATTCACAACATTATTTAGTGTATGTGGGTTGAGGTTTGAATAGATAAGGGTAGTATCGTCAGCAAACAATATAGGTTTGAGAATATTAGAGACATTAGGCAGATCGTTTATATATATAAGAAATAGAAGAGGTCCTAAGATGCTGCCCTGTGGCACTCCAACGGTAATTGGTAGAGTGGAAGAAGTTGTATCATTGATGGTTACATATTGGTGTCTGTCACTAAGATAGGATCGGATGTAGTCAAGGGCAAGGCCTCGGATTCCATAATGCTGGAGTTTAAGTAAGAGGTAGTTGTGATTAACAGTATCAAAGGCTTTTCTTAGGTCAATGAAGAGTCCAATCGGAAACTCATTTTTGTCAAGGGCTGAGTAGATAACGTCAAGGAGACTAATGATTGCATCGTTGGTGCTCTTTTGGTACCGGAAGCCAAACTGGCAGGGGCTGAGTATGTCGAATTTTACGAGGTAGGAATAGAGCTGTTTGTAAATAATTTTTTCAAATATTTTTGATAGAATGAGTAGATTTGATATTGGTCTATAATTGTTTATGTCCGCCGGATTGCCTCCTTTATGGACTGGCGTTACTCTTGCTTTTTTGAGGATATCAGGGAAGGTGTGACACTTTATAGATTTGTTGAACAGTAGTGCTATGGGTGGGGCAAGGGCATGGGAGGCTCTCTTGTACACAATGGACGGAATTTCACTGGTGTTCCCTGCCTTGGTTTTTAGAGAGTGTATGATGGACACAACATCTGCCGGGCTGATTGGTGAAAGGAGAAGAGAGTTTGGATACCTGCCTGAGAGATATGTGTTAATATGTGTCTGAGTCTGTGGGATTTTACTGGCAAGATTAGCACCAACCGATGAAAAGAAACTATTAAATTCATTTGCCATTTCTAAATCAGTTGACGGTATATCCCCATCCTTGTAGAGTTTTATTTGGTTATGTGAGTGTTGTTTAGTTCCTAGGATACTAGAGATTGTTTTCCAAGTGCTTTTCATGTTGCCTTTTGCTTCATTGAATCTATTCACATAATATGCAAGTTTTGCCTTTCTTATGATACTGGTAAGCATTGATGAGTACCTTTTAGCTACTTCCTTTGAAACTAGGCCAATCCTAAGTTTCTTTTCATATTCATGTTTCTTGTTGATTGAGTTGAGAATGCCACTTGTGAGCCATGGATTGTTTAATCTTTTGTCAGTTACTTAAAAAAATAAAAAAAAATAAAATATTTATTTAGGTAAGGTACATACATACAATAAATTTTTACAAAGATTGGTTGACTTATAGGTAGAGCTAGTACATACAATGCCTAAAGCCACTATTACGCAAAGCGTTTCGGGCATGATAAACTTAAATGACAAGCTTAATACTAATTGAGCATAATGAGTAGAATGAAAACAAGAAATGAAAACATAGATGAAAAAGCAGCACAAATACAATTAAGTCGACAAACAGCGCTCTTTAAAGAAAAACAGACATTGGTTGACACTAGAAGGGTAAGGTAGGTTACAGGGAATTTATTAGGTATAGACAGGCGATGAGTCACAATAACGTGGCTGAGGTATGTTGACCAGACCACACACTAGAAATTGAAGGGACGACGACGTTTCGGTCCGTCCTGGACCATTCTCAAGTCGATTGTGATGAGGAGATGATTGATGAAGATTAAGCCACCCAAGAGGTGGCACGGGCATGAATAGCCCGTAAGTGGTGGCCCTTTCGAGCCATTACCAGTATCAAAAGATGATACTGGAGATCTGTGGAGGCGCAACTGCACCCTGCGTGACGGGAGATGTCTCCCGGACCAAGTGGTGACCAAATGGTGTGATGAGGAGGTAGGGACAGGCAATAAATAGGCAAGAGAGAGCTGAGGAGGAAAGTCAGGTGTAGGGGATAGTAGTAATGAGAACTGCAGCAGGCCTATTGGCCCATACGAGGCAGCTCCTATTATAACCACCGAAGGAGATAGTAATAGGAAAAAGAAGAGGATAGCAAGGGAGCGTAGGAGAAGACAATGAACAGAAAAAGGGAGAAGAGAGAAAGAAAAGGAAAGAGAAAGAAAGAAATGGAAGGGGGAAAGCTTATGTTAAGTCACGTTTGTTAGAAAGATTAGAGCATTTGAGTATATACTGTGAAAGGGAAGAGTCCACAGCAACAAAGCCAGGACTCAAGTTCATGTTGGGTACATTGTTTATAAGAGCCGATTCTACAAGACGGCGTCTGTGTAGAGTAGAGGCAGGAAAGATTATTTTGGAGGAAGACCAATCAATGGGATGATTAGAATCCCTCACATGGCAGAAGAGAGCATTGTTAGTGTCTGCAGACTTAACACTTCTCTTGTGTTCTTTAAGTCTGTCATTCAGTGTACGGCCAGTTTCGCCAAAGTATTGGAGAGGACAAGATGAACAGGAAATAGAGTAGACACCAGCAGCATTAGAAGCAGGAGGAGCAGTGTGAACTAGATTGCTACGAAGTGTGTTAGTTTGTCGAAAGGCGAGTTTAATGTCAAGAGGACGAAAGGTATTGGTAAAAGTTTTGAGTTCACATATGAAGGGAAGGCATAGTACAGTGCTACTAGTGTTGGAAGCAGGTTTAGGATGAAAGAAATTTCATCCTAAATGAAAATCTAATTCTAGGGAAGGAGGGAATCTAATTCCCTCCTTCCTTTTCTTGATGTTCATGTTCACAGCTCTGTGTCTGGGTTCTCTTTCTCTGTCTACCGTAAACCCATGCATAGTGGCATGTACATTCACTTCTTCTCCTACCATCCTCCTTCTGTTAAGAAAAGTGTCCTCGTCTCTCTCTTCCTCCGCGCTCTACGCATCAGCGACCCTCAGTTTCTTGATTCTGAAATTGCCTTTATCTACAAATAATTCTCTCGCCTTGGTTATCCTTTGCATTTCATCAACTGTGCCTACTCTCAAGCTAAACGAAATTTCTTTCATCCTAAACCTGCTTCCAACACTAGTAGCACTGTACTATGCCTTCCCTTCATATCTGAACTCAAAACTTTTACCAATACCTTTTACAATTAATGTATCAAGTTTGGAGACGTACACATTTCAGTGCAAGGATCAAGGCAAATAGTTCGGTCTGAAAGGTAGAGGCCCAGTTGTTTATACGGACTCCCTACTCAAAGTACAAGCCATCGCCCATTGTCAGCACAACTGCACTTCCAGCTGCACCCGTGGTGCGGTGTAGAGAACCATCAGTGTATATGATTTGAGAGAGAGAATGCTCTGTGGACAGAGCATCAATATGGCGTGGGAGAAATTGAATTATTCACAGAAACATACTGGAGCAGGTCAGTAAGGTAAGATTTGAGGTATTGCAGGGAGTGAACTCTGACTCCATAATGATGTAATTTAAGAAGAAGGTTTTGGTGGTTGACAGTGTCAAAAAGCCTTACGTAGGTCCATAAATAACCCAACAGGGAAGTTATTTTTATCAAGAGAAACTCCTCTACCGACTGCGTCAAATCCGTCATCAAAACCCAGATGCGATTCATCAGTGCTTCGTTAGAGATGGCTTGATCAAAGTAAGAAAGACTTCAGTTGGTAAAATGTTTACAATTGCTAATGAGAACCTCAACACTTTCCTCACCAAATGTGGTTTGTCTCACTTTATTATCACTCGCAATGAGTCAACATAATTAACCCCCTTGTCACCTAGTGCGGGCTAGGTATCCTAATGTCTCTTTGTTTCACTTTTTAAATTAATTTTTAATTTACTTTTTACTAGTCATTTATTGGACTTAATTAACTGAGTGCTTTAATATTTCTTTAGGTCTTATTAATTATACGATCATAGCTAAACTACTTATAGTTAATAATCTTTAGCATAAATTTGCCTATGTTTATTTTATTTTATTTTATTTTATTTTATTTTATTTATATATATACAAGAAGGTACATTGGGTTTGTGAGAATACATTGGATAGTACAGTATTTACATTCTTGTAAAGCCACTAGTACGCGCAGCGTTTCGGGCAGGTCCTTAATCTAACAGATAATTTTAAGTAGGTAAATTCAATCAGAATTGATAAATGAAAGATACATTACAAGAGAAAAATGAGATGAGAGAGATAAGTAAGTATATTAAAGCACATTGTTATATTAAAGCTCTGATTGATTACATTGACAGCTTGATTAGTAATTTAAACAAGATTAATAGACACCATACAGCAGATTGACAGCACATATAAGACAGCAATGATCACAATGGTAAAGATGTTCAGAATGGGTACATAAAGATTGGGAGACTGGGTAGCAAAAGATACAGATAAACAAGATTTATAAACACCATACAGCAGATTGGCAGCACATATAAGAAAACAGCAATGATCACAATGATAAAGATGTTCAAATTGGGAACAAAAAGGTTGGGAGATTGGGTAGCAATAGATACAGTGCAATTTTAAGGCAAAAAGAGAAAAACTATGAAGATGAAATTAGGTACTTTTTAGTATTGATTTTGAATGATGTAAAAGTTGGACAGCTTTTCAATTCAGTAGGGAGTGAGCTCCATAAACTGGGTCCCTTTATTTGCATAGAGTGTTTACACAGATTAAGTTTTACTCTGGGGATATCGAAGAGATATTTATTTCTGGTGTGGTGATAATGGGTCCTATTACATCTGTCCAGGAAGAGTTTCAGACAAGGATTTGCATTTAAGAATAGGGTTTTGTAAATGTAGTTGACACAAGAGAATTTGTGGAGTGAGATTATGTTTAGCATGTTTAGGGACTTAAACAAGGGGCTGTGTGTTGTCTGAAAGCAGAATTTGATATTATTCTGATAGCAGATTTTTGCTGGGTGATGATGGAAGTTTATTATTTAACTTTTTTCTTTGATTTCATTTATTACCTAGGTTGCTTAGCCTCGCCATACTCCCTCACTCCATTGTACCCCTGGCTTTGCCTGTGTCTCAATAATGCAAATTATTACTTACAGTGTACCTGAGAGTACCTGTAAGCCCCTTGTAAGCTACCTCATTTTTTTTTTGTGTTTGTTTTATATAGTCTTGTTTATATATTTGTCCCCCTTTTATATCATAAATCTATTTTGTAATTTGCCATTCTTGCCTTGTTTTCCTGCAACCAGCCTTTTTATGCAGACAAGTATAGACTCAGAACTAAACCTCTTATCCACTATCTATGACAATCATCACTTTAATTATCTAAATTGCAGATATTTTACAGCACATGATGTAAACAATGTATTGACACATAATCACAATATCTCTGTAATCAACTTGGGGTTCTACTACCCAAAATCACTTACGTCCTCTAATTACCCAACACAAAGCCGCTATTAGAACAATATCCAACTCTGGCCCCAGACATCACTCGGTATCCCTACTCAAATCTCTTAATATGTTAGATATTAAGTCACTGCACATTCTCTCATGTGTATTATACATATATAAAACGCTAAACTATAATGCCAATCCTGATCTTAAAAGCTTCATAGAAGGTTGTAACAGAACCCATGAGCACCACACCAGAAATAAATACAGTTTTGATATTCCTAGAGTACGTCTTAATCAAACTAGAAATGCTCTGCAAATCAAGGGGCCCAGAATGTGGAATGACCTTCCCAACCATGTTAAAGACTGTACCTCTCTCAACCAGTTTAAGATAAAAACTAAACACTACCTAATAAATTCCCTGTAATCTACCTCACTCCTCTATTGTCAACCCATGTCTGTTATTTTCTTTTTATTTTCTTTTTTTTTTCTTTTTTGTAACGTTAGATCCCTAGGTAAACACTTCGATGATGTTAGTGCCTTGATTGAAACTATTGACAACAAATTCTCTTTTATTATACTTACTGAAACGTGGTTGAAAGAGGATACTACTCAACTCTTTAACATGCCTAACTACTCGGCAATTCACAACTGTCGTCAAATTCAGAGAGGTGGTGGTACTGCTCTTTACTACCACCAAGAACTAACATGCTTAAAAGTAATTAGAACTAGAGACTGCTGTGGGGAGTATATCTTCGCCAGTTTCAGAGTCAAGGGTGCCGAGTCTGTCCTGTCTGTGGGTGCAGTCTTTAGAATTCCTAACACTGATGTGTCCGAATTCAACTCAAACCTTAGAAATCTAATACTCGATAACAGACTGAACAAAAACCATCTAATTATCGCAGGGGACTTTAATATTGACCTCTGCGATCCTGAACACCCTACTGCTGTTAGCTTCCTCATCTGTATGAATTTGTTTCCTCATACCCTTAATTACTAGACCTACTAGAATCACTGATAGTACTGCCACGACTCTTGATCACATCTGGACCAACATAACCTCTTCGCTTACTTCAGGTATAATCACCGATAGCACTACAGACCATTACCCCACATTTCTCTTAACTAACATTAACAAACCACCTCTAGAGTCAAGGGAGTTAAGCTTTAGGCTGCACAATGAAAATGCTATAGACAATTTTATAACTGCTACTGATAATGTCAACTGGGAGTCCGAGTTAGGTAACATAGGGGACATCAACCTAGCAGTGCAATCTTTTCTTCAAAAAACTCTTAGCCTTTATAACACCCACTGTCCTATACTTACAAAACAAGTCACAACCAAAAGGCTTAACAATCCTTGGCTTACAAAGGGAATACTTAAATCCATTAATAAAAAACATGACCTTGAGAAGAAGTATAGGTTAGGAACCGTCTCCAAAGAATTCTCAAAGAATTACTCGTTATTGCTATCTAAGATAATTAGACGAGCCAAAACTAAATACTACGAAGATAAAGTTACCCAAATAAAGAGCATGCATTAAAAAAACTTGGAGCACAATTTCACAAATATTGGGATCAAAGAAGATTTTAAATAACAAACCAACACTCCTGTCCAATAACGATGGCCAGCTTTCAGCCTCTGATTCTGCTATTGAGTTCAATAGGTTCTTCTCTTCCATTGGGTCATCCCTTGCAAATGATATTCCATCTTCCAGTACTGATGTTCAGGACTATCTCACAGGTAACTATCCACAGTCTCTGTACCTAAAGCCTACTAATTCCACTGACGTCAATGAGATAATCCTTTCCCTTAAAACCAAGTCTAGGTGCCCTTGAGGAGATACCAACTTAATCTACAAAAAAGCCTCCAGATCTTTAGCCCCTGCTATTGCTTTGCTCTTCAACAAGTCACTTGAACTCCAAACCTTTCCAGATATTCTAAAAAAGCGAGAGTAACGCCTGTCCACAAATGTGGTGATCTCACAGATGTTAACAACTACAGACCTATATCAATCCTGCCAAACTTGTCAAAAAATTTTGAAAAACTAATCTATAAGCAGCTTTACTCATATCTAGCCAAACTCAATATACTTAGCCCTTGCCAATATGGCTTCAGGCCCCAAAAAAAGCACTAACGATGCACTTATTAGTATGCTTAACTCGATTCATACAGCTCTTGATAAAAATGAGTTCCCTGTTGGGTTATTTGTGGACCTGCGTAAAGCTTTCGATACTGTCAACCACCAAAACCTTCTTCTTAAACTACATCATTATGGTGTCAGAGGACACTCCCTACAATACCTCAAATCCTACCTTACTGACAGGCTCCAATATGTTTCTGTGAATAATACAATTTCTCCCACCCTACCCATCAACATTGGTGTTCCCCAGGGCAGCATACTTGGCCCTCTCCTCTTTCTCATCTACATTAATGACCTTCCAAATGCCTCCCAACACCTCAAACCAATTCTATTTGCTGACGACACAACCTTCATTTACTCCAATCCTGATCCCCTTGCTCTAAATGCCACAGTAAATACTGAGCTAAATAAAGTCCATCTGTGGCTAACTGCCAACAAACTCACCCTTAACATTGACAAAACTTTCTATATTCTGTTTGGCAATAAATCCTCTAATCAAAAAATCTCAAAATAAACAATACCCAAATTTGTAACAAATTAGATGGCAAATTCCTTGGCATTCTCATTGACCACAAGCTGAATTTCCAGGGACACATTCTAAACATATAAAAAAAAGTTTCAAAAACTGTGGGCATTCTTTCTAAGATCAGATTTTATGTACCACGCCCTGCCCTGGTGACTCTCTATTACTCCCTTATCTATCCATATCTCAACTATGGTATTTGTGCTTGGGGCTCTACTACCCAAAATCACTTACGTCCTCTAATTACTCAACACAAAGCTGCTATTAGGACAATATCCAATTCTGGCCCCAGACATCACTCGGTACCCCTACTCAAATCTCTGAATATGTTAGACATTAAGTCACTGCACATTCTCTCATGTGTATTATACATATATAAAACGCTAAACTATAATGCCAATCCTGATCTCAAAAGCTTCATAGAAGGTTGTAACAGAACCCACTGAGCACCACACCAGAAATAAATACAGTTTTGATATTCCTAGAGTACGACTTAATCAAACCAGAAATGCTCTACAAATCAAGGGGCCCAGAATGTGGAATGACCTTCCCAACCATGTTAAAGACTGTACCTCTCTCAACCAGTTTAAGTTAAAAACGAAGCTATACCTAATAAATTCCCTGTAACCTACCTTACCCTTCTGTTGTCAACCCATGTATGTTTTTTGTTTTTTGTTTTGTTTTTCAAATCAACGCTGTTTGAATGTAATTTTCTGTAATAATTTGTAATTGTATTTGTGCTGCTTTTTCAACAATGTTTCCCCCTCTTTTACCTCTATTTTTATTTGTTCTCAACACATTTTATTCTTTTTACCCATTAGTTTTAAGCTTTAATCATTAATGTTTTTCCTGCCCGAAACGCTTTGCGTAATAGTGGCTTTAGGCATTGTATGTACTAGCTCTATCTATAAAGCCAACAAACTTTGTAAAATCTCTTTATGTATGTACCTTACCTAAATAAAAATTATTATTATTATTATTATTATTATTATTATTATTATTATATAAATTCTGAAGCAGAGAGGGGCTCTCCCTCACTTCCACCCGACCGCCGCAGTACTCGAAACTACGTCGCGCTGTGCCTCAACGACACGTGGACCAGTACCAGTCCTGCATTCATCAGTCTGTCGATACGGCAGGGGCCCCCCTGCCCTAATCATCCTACTCTAAGGTAATGTAAAAATTTTCTGTTAAAGTTTAGTCAGGACTGTCCAGTGTCTGGCGTGTGTTGGCGCCTTGCCCCCGCGGTCCGTGTGGGCCGCCTTAGTTCCCTAGTGCCTTCTGCACGTTTGCCTGTCTTGAGGTATGCAGGCGCGCCTTTCAGTCTGTGCCAGGTGCTACAGCGGCTGCTTTGCTGCTGCCGCAATGCCCCGGGTCGGCGTGTGTTTGCGCCGTGTCCTGAGTGAACCGCTCTGGTAGTGTTATCTCCCAGGCGTGCACTATGGGCACTGGTCAGCTGCGTTCCCTGCGCGTGCGCCTAGGGGCCCTGGTTCGTGCCCCGCTCGGACGTGCGTGCCTGGCCGGGCCCCCTGCGAGCGGCCCGGCGTCGCCCTTGGAGGCGCCCCCACGTGGACAGGTTGCTGTGGTCCTATGCCAAGGGCCATGGTGCGTGCCGTGCCCAGACGTGCGTGCACGGCGGGCTCCATGTGAGCGGCCTCCAACGGATACCTGATCAACCAGGCTGTGACTCATACGTCAGGCTGCGCGCAGCCGCGTCCAACAGCCTGGTTGATCAGTCTGGCTACCAGGAGGCTTGGTCGACGACCGGGCCGCGGGGACGCTAAGCCCCGGAAACACCTCATGGTAGGCCCTTGGCGGGGGCGCCACGAGGCCAGGTTGCAGTGGTCCTATGTTCCTTGGGCCCGACCTTTGGGGCCCATGCCCGGTAGGTGACGCCCTCGTGCCATGGCGCTCAGAGGAGTGCTTGTGCCCTGGGTTGTGTCTCGCTTCCTTCCTGTCCCTCTTGGGTGCTAAGCCACGCGGATTAGCGGCGTGGCCTTCCCCGGGGTGGGGGTCTGTCTGCATTCATGTCGTACCCGGGCGTGCCCGCTTGTAGGGGGCCTGCCTCACTCCCACGGGCTGGAGACGCCCACGCCTGGCAGCGGTGTCCCGGTCGGCAGGCCCTGAGGCTTCTTTGCCTAGGGGCTACCTCGACGTCAGGTTGGGCTTAGCCGAGTGCCTCCCCGTCCCCTGCTGTTTTGGTCCAGGCTATCCACCGTTCTATGGTCCCCCTGTTCTGTTGAAGGGTGTCTAGGTGAGCCAGGGCGCGCTCAGGCGTGTTTTGCATTCATCAGATATGCAGGTATGTTTGTATGGTAACATACCTGCAGGTATGTTTGTCTCCAGACGTCTCGTCGGGTCGGTTTAGCCGCACGTTCGTACCCAGATGTTCTCGCCTGGCCGGTTTAGCCCGCACGTTTGTCCCAGACGTTGTCGTCTGTCCGGTGTAGCCCGGTACATTAGTTCCCAGACGTTTCGTCCGGCTGGTATAGCCGGCACGTTCGTACCCATACGTTTTCGTCTGGCCGGTGTAGCCCGGTACATTTGTTCCCAGACGTTTCGTCCGGCTGGTATAGCCGGCACGTTCGTACCCAGACGTTTTCGTCTGGCCGGTGTAGCCCGGTACATTTGTTCCCAGACGTTTTGTCCGGCTGGTATAGCCGGCACGTTCGTACCCAGACGTTTTCGTCTGGCCGGTGTAGCCTGGTACGTCAATGCCACCACGTTTCGTTCGAACGCTGTAGCACAGTACTCCCGTGTTTTCCTCGGTTGCGTGTACCAGATGTTGGTCTGCCTGGAGTGCCCGGTTATGCGGCCCCCTTCCCCATCCCAAGTTTTCAGCATCCAGCCTAATGCCTGGCCGTGCGGTCTGCCGCTTGAGCGACTTCAAATCAAATCAAATGTTTATTTAGGTAAGGTACATACATACAAGAGATTTTACAACGAGTGATTAATTTAATTCTAATTATTGCGGTCATTTATTATTTAATTCTGTTCAATTTTATTACATTCCTTTATTTAGACTTTCAGCTTGATTAGTTTCATTACGCGGCAAATTTAGGAAATTTATAGCATTGCTTACACGTCCTCTTGCCTTAAAAAAATTCTATTTTCGTAAAAGAATTTGTATTTTCATGTCAATTTAGTGAACGGGAGCCCGCTCCTGTTTTGGTGATTTATGTTCCTCCATCATTAACTATACCCTTACGTAAATAACTTGTTATATTCTTAGTCTTTCAGTCATGATGCGTATTAAGACTTGCCTCACTTATTCCTCAAGTTATTCCTCAATTTAGCATTGCGCAATGCCTCTGAATTTAGATCCTTTAGTTTTAGAGGTAATTAGGTATTCGTTTCCATGTCAATTTAGTGAACGGGAGCCCGCTCCTGTTTTGGTGATTTACGTTCCTCCATCATTAACTAAACGCTTACTTAAATAACTTGTGACTACCAATTACAGCTACCAAGCTGTATTGTGACTACCAATTTTTGTCAACTACCATTCAAGCTGTCATTGCAATCAATCTTATATTGTTTCTGCTGTATTGTGCCTACCAATTTGTTGTCAACTACCATTCAAGCTGTCATTGCAATCAATCTTAGCTATACAGACCTGTCTCCTTAATTAATATCCTGCTTTTGTAAAATGATGGAAAGGATTTTGTTAAATAGGCTACTCTACCTTGTAGGTGATAACATGTCCAGTAATCTCTTTGGTTTTATCAAAGGCAAAAGTACTGCGGATTGTCTCTTAAAGTGTTTGTCTAATGTGGATGACAATTGTAGAGTTTTTGTTGATCTACAAGGAGCATTTGATAAAGCCAATGGGGAAGTAATCTTATACGAATTAGCCAATCTGGGAATAACAGGGAGATTGCTACACTGGATAAGGGATTATCTACAAGGCAGAAAAGGTCAGGTGTATTACCAGGGATACATGTCTGAGGAACGGAGGTTTCAGTTAGGTACCCCACAAGAGGGAGTATTAAGTCCCACCTTATTCAATGTATTAATGAACAGATTAGCATCAGTCGAGATGTATCCTCCAGGGGGTCACGACGATCATATATGCTGATGACATTCTTATACAAGGCACTTCTGGGAACAAAATTCAAACTGCTCTTAACATACTTGGTACAACCTGTTACAAGTTAGGCTTAGTTATAAATGCAGATAAAACCAAATACGAGTATAGGAAACGAAGAAATATAACACTTACTCTAAATGGTGTGGAACTGAGCCGTGTTCAGAAGTACAAGTATCTGGGCATGTATGTTGGATACACATGTGAGAGTAAAAATGCTGAAATAAATCATATCAGCACCTTATGTAAAGCCCGTCTGCATCCTCTGAAAGCACTGGCTTTTTCTGGTAAAGGTGTTGGGGTACCTATCTTGCGGATGTTATACATAAGTACTGTTCGGTCCCTGATAGACTACGCAGCACCCGTATTGTCTTACACAGGCCAAGGCAGAATTCAAAAAATAGAGCTGATACAGAACGAGGCTATGAGGATTATTCTTGGATGTCAAAGAAATGCAATGATTGAAATAATGAGAATGGAATTAAATTTACAGTGTGTGATAGAGTCCGTGACATTAACACTAGAGTATCTATTCGTTTCATGCAGAGAAAAGGAGGGGATAAGCTGTTTGAGAGCGTTCAGACATGCTTGAGTGACGTACACACTTCCAGGAAACTGAGGGAGACACGCTACACGAGGGGATTAGCTCATGACCTCAGGGAATACGACGTACTTGACTGCTGTAAACCCTCTCGACAGTGTAATATATGTCTGCTCCCTGGAAAGTACAGAAAATAGACGTCGAAATTGTACCCCTCAAGGTGAAAAAGATTCATCATGAACCGGGACAATTACGGTGTTTGTATGGAAGCATGATATCTCGGTTACCAAGAGGCAACAGTTTACATGTATATTGCGACGGGTCGGTGGCGGAGGATGGCAGGGCAGGGTGTGGTGTCCTAATAACGAAATATACGGAGTTTGGGACTGTGGACAGGATAATTGAACTCCGGCTTAGTAATTATATATCATACACACAAGCTGAACTGCAGGCCATTCTGGCGTGTTTGGAGGAAGTACGTCATGACGACAAAAATGTTTTTGTATTTGTCGATAGCCGAAGAGCACTGGAGTCCTTAAACAGTCGAAACCCAGTCTTCATGTCTATAGTTGAGGACTGTAAGGGAAGAATAACTGAGATACAGCTGAAAGGTTATAGTGTGAAATTCGTGTGGATTCCATCTCATGTTGGAATAGTGCTCAACGAGGTGGCGGATGACTTGGCCAAACGTGCCACATCAAAACCACAAGTTGACATTGAATGTGAATTCACAATGAGACAAATAAGAAGCATAATCAGAAATATTCAGGCACAGGCAGGAGTGGAGAGGAGAGAGATAATGTATGAGAGAAGTCAAACCATGCAACACTACATGTATGTGAGTCAAAACACCCATTTCACTTATGGTAAAAGGAGAAATGCTTGGAGTGACTCTGTGTACATGCGGCTCAGGCTTGGGTACAAATATTACTGGGAATATGGGATAGATGTTCATGATAATGACACGAGGTGTAAACTATGTGGTATGTTAAGGTCTCACACCCTGGCCCATTATGTTCTTGATTGTCCGTTGATTAATGTATATAGAAACACTGAGATAAGGACTGTTCCTGAACAAATAGCCTCGATGTGTCACAACGGAAAGGTTGATGATATTCTTGAGAGATATATGAATTTTGCACCAAGACTGTAATATTTTGTTGAATTATCTGCATGTCTCTTGCAAATTGTCTATACATTATACCTAGGTCATAAAAGTATTTGTGTGTACGTCTGATAACATACTACTTGTGAAGGAGGAAATGTATATGTTTATCTCTCAGAATGTTTGGTAATATGTTTATTGTTTGTGATGTGTGTCTATGTATGTATTAACACGTTGTACTGAACGGGGTGAGAATAGCTTGAGCTACCTCATCCCTTTGTGTGTATTTTACCTCAATAAACTTATTTCAATTTCAATTTCGAGCGTCCGGGGAGAGGCGAATTACCAACCACAACGCCAGGCCCTTGCTAGTAATCAGCCTATTAGCGATCTGCGGATTGCATCGGTGGATAACCAACAGGTTAAGTGTTCTTATAATTTAATTGAGCTCCTTTAAATTTCTGACACTGTATCCATCGTTATGCTGCTAGACCTCCCCAAACAACAAGTACGTCCGTAAGGATTTTGCTCTGTCCCTCCTAATGAATAGTGATGACACAATTTACCTGGTATAGACAATTTGTACATTTAGTGGGAATTTCAGCTGGTGTTGAAGCAGCCATGGTCTTCTCAATTTCCCACGCCACGCTCGGGCACACGTGTTACAGCAAGTACCAGATGACGCCATCACGACTCTACATCTTCGTTCACTATCACAGCTAAGCAGCTGAATCATTTTCAATTTATTTCTTATTTCATTAAGTGACGTTGATAATTAATCATTAGTCAAGAATATTTCATTTATATGATTTAATAAATCTAGTGCAATTTGATAGCCTCATGAACTTTAAATGAGAATGATTTCTTGCTTAACCATCATATAATATTCTTGTTACTAACCCTTTAATGAACTAGTGACGAACCACACTGGTTCCTAGATATATATGAACTTCTAGAAATAACCCCCAGTACTGATATTTGAGGCTTTGACTTTAATCAATTAATAATACAGTCTATTCATTGCCTTTAAGTGATTGTTAAATCAATTACAATACATAGGCACTGATTTGTTTGTGATGTGTGTCTATGTATGTATTAACACGTTGTACGGAACGGGGTGAGAATAGCTTGAGCTACCTCATCCCTTTGTGTGTATTTTACCTCAATAAAATTATTTCAATTTCAATTTCAATTAGGCACTGGTTCTATAGTGTCAAATTTATAATCACCTTTATTTGTTTTCCCCTCTTTTCTCAAAAGTGGGTGGTTCTTCGATATATGTTAATTATCATTATTAAATAATTCAATATATGAGTCAAAGCCCCAGATACCCAACAATTACGCAGGAAAGCGGAGGATTTTCTGATGGGGAAGAAAGACATTTGCACAGCGCGATCCGTAGGCGCTGTGCGAGCAGCGCAAAGGGGGCCAATATAGAGGGAGGGAGGGAGGAGAGGTCACGCGCTCTCATGGGAGACATCTCCCGTCGCAGGGTGCAGTCGCACCTCCACAGATCTTCAGATTTATCTATTGATACTGGTAATGGCTCAAAAGGACCACCATTTACTGGCAATTATTATAGACTGTGGGTTGTTGGTGTTGTCGTCGTTGATCCTTCTCTATGGACAACCCAACCCACAACTCGGTAGAGTGCTTATACTAGGAGATCACCCTTGGCGCTTCTGGCTCTTGGAGAGGGGCTCAACGTCACACGTTTAGAGGATGCGGCTCCAACACTTAGCCTCGTTGTCACGTGCACACACCCACTCGAGCCGCTGTGACTCCCCACTCTCTCCTTATGAGATATGATCTCCTCAATCCCCTATGACTTACTAGTATTACCTCCTACCCTGTCCACAGCAGTGGTTCTTGGTTCTTTCTCTCTTTCTCTCTCCTTCTTTACTACCTCCTGGGAAGCCTCACTAGGACAAGGGCAAACACCAGCAAATTGGGATACATTTACTGGACAAAGCACATACACGATACATACACACATATAATAATAATGAATCCTATACTCTATAATATTACAATCGGGTTGCACTCCAACACCATCAGAACTCTATCATCAGCTTATCAAGTGGTATCCTATCTCCTGGTCCACCACCTGATACTATCAACCTCCTCAAGTTGATCGAGTCTACATACACTGTTGCACCATCAGCAAGAGAATATATATATGTATCTATAAATGTGTACCAAGAAAATCAGCATTTGAATGCAATAACATATCAGTATAAATGTTCATTGATACACAACAATGATCAATCGATCACTCTATCAGTCCTAGAACGCATACGTCTGTAGGTAATCCAGCCTACGACTGTAACTCTAAACTTCAGTGTAAAACACTCCTTGACATCAGAATACCAACAATCACTCACCTCTCACTGCGTCTTGCACGTTACTGACAACCAAACACTATCAACTCCCTACAAGTAATCCATCAGAACTTCCCCTTCCACCTCTGGAAGTTCACTACCCTAATATCTTTAGGTTCTTCCGGGCTTCACTACCAGGATCCTCTGCAGCTCCTCCAGGCTGCTATCATGAAGTTTTCTTGAGCAACTAAGGTGCTTCACCCTTCTGCTAGGTTCCTCCACAGCTCTCTTGGCTGCTACACCATGAAGTTTCCTCGAGCAACTATGGTGCTTCTCCACCTCTACAGAAGCACGTGACACTCCTCTTCACTGCTTCTCCTCACAACTCGAGGTCCTCTGTTCCACTACCTGGGAGTCCCATCAACTACTTCATCTAGGCTGGCTTCGAAGTTCTCAGCAACTTCTTCCCCAAAGACAAACCACAGATCGTCTGGTCGAGGGCGCTTCTTCCTCTGACGAGGCTTGGTCAGGGCGCTCCGCGGCCCACAATAATGCCTCCGGGCGGCTTAATATTCACTAATTATCGCCCACGACTTGAGACCACACGTCCCCAGCTCGATTCCACAGCTGGTACGTCTGCACACTTCTCTTCTCTTCGAGATATATCACTAGGGGTTCCCTTCTGACGGGAGCTCAACGGAGCGCGGCTTCCCCCTGCGATGTCTGGCACTCAAGTGAGGTCAAAGCCCCTCCAGAAGCGAGCCTCACGCCTCCAGCAAAATGTCCACATCTCCTAGCCAGTCATTTATCTGTTTTCTTCTTCATTGCCCATAATCTCAAACTGTTATACATATCCAAGCAACTATTTTACATATGCGTTATCACCTCAATATTTGCTAGACCTTCTAATCAGGTCAGGCTTGATGAATAACTCTCAAGGAGGGAGACTCGTTTCTCCTGCAGACTGAGATCATAACACTATTCATGCCCGTGCCACCTTTTGGGTGGCTTAATCTTCATCGTCATCATGCGCTCTCTCTACTGGTCCCGCCACGCACTGCTTCGCAAGTCAAAAACTTGCGAAGCTTTGCAAGTCATGACACGAGGATTGATCGTCTGTACTATGGTTAAAATTTGTTTTGCTGTGTTCTCAGGATTCTCAGGACTCACCGCTTCGCAAGTTCCAAGCTCTTCCCTCAAACGACACGTTGATTGATTGTCTGTAATGTGGTTCAAGTCTGCTTTTGATGTGTTCTCAGGACTCTCAGGACTCACCACTTCGCAAGTTAAAAGCTCTTCGCGCAACCAACACGTGGACCAATCGTCTGTACTGTGGTTCAAGTCTGCTTCTGATGTGTTCTCAGGACTTCCTAACGCTATGGAAATTACGCCTGCTACCGTGGCCCCTGACCCCACCCTGGCCGTTTTTGCATTCACGTGCACTTCAACCTCCCAGACTGACCCGCAAGGGGCAGCCTGCCCTACTCAACTTGCTCTAAGGTACAGTGTTGTCTATGTTCTAAATGTTCAGTCAGGATCCTTCCCAGTGTCGGCGTGTGCCAAGCGCTGTTCCCCATACAGTACGTGTCGCCGCCCTAGCTAGTTCCCTAGGGTTCCTTGCCCTTGTTGGGTGTTAGCTATGTGGTGCTGGCGTGACCTTGTTGCTGCCCACGTGGCCACGCGCCCCGTGGCTTGCTTGCAATAGGCGTTGCTCTAGGGGTTCTGGCCCGCGCCCCGTGCCCTGGAGGGTGCCTGGGCAGGCGGGCCACATGGCGTCGCAACATCTCTGGTGGTGTCGCACACGTGGCCAGCCACTACGTGGTTTTCATGCTACTAGGCGATGCCCTTGGGGGGCTCTGGCTTGCCCCCACGCCCAGGGGGTCACGTGGTGTGCACGTTTGGGCTCCATTATGCACGTGGGTGGTGGCGCTTCACGTCTGGTGGCGCCGCCCACGTGGCCAGCCACCCCGTGGGTTTCTTGCCCCTGGAGGGTGCCCTTAGGGTCCTGGTTCGCCCCTCGCTCCCTCGGGCCAGGGGGGCCACGTGGGGCTTTTCTCCATCCCGGAAGATACCGTGACCTGCCAGGCCGCTGGTTACCAGACTATTTTTTTGTCTGCCGGTGTAGCCCGGAAGTTACCGCGGCCACCAGGCCGCTGGTTTACCAGACTTTTTGTCTGCCGGTGTAGCCCGGAAGTTTCTGCAGCCTCCCAGGCTGCTGGTTTACCAGACGTTTTGTCTGCCGGTGTAGCCTGGAAGTTTCTGCTGCCTCCCAGGCTGCTGGTTTACCAGACTTTTTGTCTGCTGGTGTCGCCTGGAAGTTACCACAGCCTCCCAGGCTGCTGGTTTACCAGACTTTTTGTCTGCCGGTGTAGCCCGGAAGTTACCGCAGCCACCCAGGCTGCTGGTTTACCAGACGTAATTGTTATTGGTGTGAATGTATATGGGGGGTTGTTAAGGGGTTAATAAATTAGTAAGTTAGTAAAGGGGTATCCATTTTTCCTGTGTAGGAGATCTATGATCAACCTCTAGGCTGACTATTGCTGTAATAAGCCACTACAAGTTATTTCTCTATATTTAGTTGGGGCCGGGCCATTGAGATCTCCCATATTTGATAACTCTTAATGCTAACTACTGCCCCTACACCCATGTTATACTCTATCCCCCATAGTACAGACTCCCTTATATAACTTTTGTTCTCAACACATTTTATACTTTAAACTCAATTAGTATTAAGTTTTAGTCTTTAATGTTTTTCATGCCCGAAACGCTTTGCGTAGTAGTGGCTTTAGGCATTGTATGTACCAGCTCTATCTATATCAAGCTGTCATTGCAATCAATCTTAGCTACCTATGTGCTTTAATATACTGTACCTGCAATTTTCTCTCATCTTTTTTTTCTTGCCATGTAACTGTTATTATTTTTTTTTTATAAATTTTGCAAGTATTTACCTACTTAACATTTTCTTAGATTAAGGACCTGCCCGAAACGCTGCGCGTACGTGCCTTTACAAGACTGTAATTACCATTTTATGTATCCTTACATTCCCAATGTACCTTCTTGTATATGCATAAATAAATAAATAAACCTAGCAAGTTTTTGTAAAAATCTCTTGTATGTATGTACCTTACCTGAATAAATATTTATTTATTTATTTATAAGTGTCTTACACGCCGATCAGCAAAACCAGCAAGGAAAACCCAGCACTTCTAAAAAGCAACACTACTTGAAACAATTTTTTTTAGGTAAAATACACATCACACAAAATAAAATATCACAAGGGGTGATACAAAAATTTATGAATTTAAAGGTAGACCTAGTACATACAATGCCTAAAGCCACTATTACGCACAGCGTTTCGGGCAGGAAAAACACTAAAGACTAAAACTTAATACTAATTGAGATTAAAGTGTAACGTATGTTTATGCTACGTTTTCAAATCGCTTGCTTAAATACGGTGACTACACCTCACAGTAAGATAGGAGGGTGGAAACCCCGTTACCTGTAAATAGGGATAGGATTATAGCTTCTGTAATTAGTTATGCCATTAAGATGATGAGATGATCAGTTGTGTCCGGACTCCCATTAAATGAAAAAGCTGATGAAATTGCTAAATTGGCAACTCGTCATCCAGTGATACATAAAACAATTCAACCCAGCCTAGAGAACATAAAAAACATCATCACCAAAAAAACTCACATCCAGTCTTACCTGGGACGCGGTCGGGTCAAGATACCTGCTCCGCACCTTCCCCCTCTCCCTCCCCCCATGCTGAGTACTGAGATGGAGACTCAGTCACCAGAAGAACTGGCTATTTCCCATGGCAATATTAACATGGACTCTGAAAGCAGCCAGTCAGTCGAGGAGGGCGAGTATCAAGAAGTTCTAACAAGGCAACAGAAGAAACGAAGAAGACAGGAGGCAAGGCGTAGTGTGGACAGTAATGGTACACTTAACGGAAACGACAAGAGAATGAAGAACGACGCCGAGACTGATGCCGACGAACGGACGGAACGATGTCAGGAAGGTGAGGGTCAGCGGAGATGGAGACTTCTCTTCCCTGCATCATGCACGCTGGCCTATCATCAGAAGCTGCTGTGGACAGTGAAACTTGGAAGAGAACACCGCAAGTTCGAGCCCCTGCTGAAGGAAGGTGTAAACAGACCTTACTTAACGGTAGGTTCTATGGAGGCAGTGGAGTATCTTACCCAGCAAGGCTATGATGGAATTGTTATGGAAATACCGGAGGGGAACGAGAAGCTGACGAAGGTAATTATCTACAAATACTCTCAGATTCTAGACCCCGAGTTCATCCTCGACGACCAACGATTTGTGTGGGCCAAGCGTCACCTTATTAAAGGTGAAGCTAGGAGTCAGGTGGTGGCTCTAGTGAGAGGTGAAGTACCCGAGAAAATGTTCATCACCGGGGCTGGCTACAGGCATGTAGCAAAGTATGTGGAAGAGCCCATAATATGCCTGAAATGCTGCAGATGGGGGCATAAATCCTGGAGCTGTCAAAATGATCCACGATGTCGTTTCTGCGGAAAGTCTCACCTCTCTAATGTGTGTAGAAACAGACTTAATCTGGGTGAGAAAATAGTTCCCAGATGCTGCAACTGTGTAGGTGTTCACAATGCCAGCTCGGCTGTGTGTAGCAAGAGGCCGAGTATGGATGTTCCCCGGCCGGTGAATGCTACAGAGCAAGCAAGAGCTCTTACCCAGACACAGGGAGCACAGCAAAACAGTCTGCCCCAAACAGTGCCAGTGAACCGGACGAATGCGTGGGTAAAGGAGTCACCTTGACTTAGGCAGGCTCAAGCAACAAGCAGCCAAGCCACTACTCAGGACTCCGGCAGTGACAGTGTAACGGTGAGTGAAGAGGCTACTGTGGCTCAGAAAGAGGGCCATAATGATATGGTCAAGGAAGTGTGGGCTGAACTTAGAAAAGTTGGTGAGTTCCTCCGAAATCTTGGGCAGAGAATCGAGTCCATCGAGGCGAAATTAAACGTTCAGGAGGTCAAGGAAAATCACAAAACGGTGAAGGATAAGTCAGGATATAGTGGTTGAGGGCAATAATGAAATATTGAGTGATGAAATGAAGGAAAGTGAAGTATGTGTGAATGATGATAGTCGTAGTGAAAGGAAGAACCCTATAATTACACATAAAATAAAGGAATCATTTGGGCCAATAATGGACGTCACAGGGCTGAAAAAATCTCTTGAGAATCGCAATGTCGCTTTTACTGGTGAACTTGGGAGGAGGTGAGAGATGTTATACAAGGTATGGCTATCATTTAGTGAACTTATTGGGGATGACTTAGAGAGTGAATTGATTAATAATGGATCACACTAGACTGAAAGTGTTGTCATGGAATGTTAATGGTTTAAGAAACAGGGTTACAGATGTTCATTGTTATGTGATGAGAAATGATATTGAAGTTGTAGCTCTCCAGGAGACAGGGGATAGGAATGAAGGATTATTGAAATTAAATGGCTATAAAGGGTTTAACCTCTTCGCCGCAAATAACATCAGTTTTTAGGTTAGTTCATTTATTATGCACCCCATACCCATCTTGTGGGCGGTAGTGGAAAGGGTTACAGAGGCACATAATGGGCTCAGGGACTGAACCCCACAATTCATTTAGCTAAGCAAGTTACAATCTTGATGAGCTAGTTACAAAATTCAATATAAGTCATCACATCAACAATGGGTTCGAGATCGACCTCAAGTACAGGTTCTAAATTAAGCAACTGACATATGTGGAGAGCTAGTGTCAAAATTTATATGTTTGTCCTGCACACCGCCCCCCATCCAATGGGCAGCGGTGGATAGGTTACAATCACTTAGTTACTACCTACAGTTAGCAAACTGGGAATATTTGGACTAAAATTTCTGGTAGCAGATCATTTTGAATGAAATATTGACACATCGCTGGAACATTGGTTATAGAATTGTCTCTAAATTCACGTATCTTTTCGCACTCCATCACATAGTGACGGAGGGTGTGCGAATAATTTTGTTGAAACAGTTTACATTTGGTCAGGTCTACATCAACAGATAATGAGAATTCCCAGAGATACTTGTAACCGAGTCTAAGCCGAGCGGTAGTAACATCTAGAAGTCTGCTGATTTTATTTGATGATCCATAGATGTGTGGCTCCTCTTGCATGATAGTACGATGATAGATGGAATTACTGGTGTCAATTTCACTTTGCCTCAGATCTACAAGATCTTGTTGAAGTTCTCGGTGTACTGCTGCTCTCAGATTGCTCATTGACAATCCAAGGTTACACTCAACGGCTCCTTTAAAGGCAGATTCTTTGGCTAACTTATCAGCTCTATCATGCATTCGGAGGCCAACATGAGATGGAGACCACATGAAATGGACTCTGTTACCATCCTTAATAATTTTGTTGTATTTGTGTCTAGCTTCGGACACGAGCATGTTACAGTTATGTCTTAAAGAGTTGAGAGCATTTAAGGATGATAAGGAGTCACTTACAATTAATGTATCAAGTTTTGAGACTTGTACACATTTCAGTGCAAGGATCAAGGCAAATAGTTCAGTCTGAAGGGGAGAGGCCCAGTTGTTCATACGGACTCCCCACTCAAAGTATAGGCCATCGCCCATTGTCAGCACAACTGCACTTCCAGCTGCACCCGTGGTGCGGTGTAGGGAACCATCAGTGTATATAATTTGAGAGAGAGAATGCTCTGTGGACAGAGCATCAATATGGCTTAAGGCGTTGAGCTTTGCCTCAAGACGAAGCTTGGGCTGATCTCTAATTTGCTTCTTGGGTGGAAAGGGAGGGATTCTGTCTCCTGGAGAGCTACAACATCAATATCATTTCCCATCACATAACAATGAACATCTGTAACCCTGTTTCTTAAACCATTAACATTCCATGACAACACTTTCAGTCTAGTGTGATCCATTATTAATCAATTCACTGCCTAAGTCATCCCCAATAAGTTCACTAAATGATAGCCATACCTTGTATAACATCTCTCACCTCCTTCCAAGTTCACCAGTAAAAGCGACATTGCGATTCTCAAGAGATTTTTTCAGCCCTGATGACGTCCATTATTGGCCCAAATGATTCCTTCATTTTATGTGTAATTATAGGGTTCTTCCTTTCACTACGACTATCATCATTCACACATACTTCACTTTCCTTCATTTCATCACTCAATATTTCATTATTGCCCTCAACCACTATATCCTGATTATCCTTCACCGTTTTGTGATTTTCCTTGACCTCCTGAACGTTTAATTTCGCCTCGATGGACTCGATTCTCTGCCCAAGATTTCGGAGGAACTCACCAACTTTTCTAAGTTCAGCCCACACTTCCTTGACCATATCATTATGGCCCTCTTTCTGAGCCACAGTAGCCTCTTCACTCACCGTTACACTGTCACTGCCGGAGTCCTGAGTGATGGCGTGGCTGCTTGTTGCTGGAGCCTGCCTAAGTAAAGGTGAGTCCTTTACCCACGCATTCGTCCGGTTCACTGGCACTGTTTGAGGCAGACTGCTTTGCTGTGCTCCCTGTGTCTGGGTAAGAGCTCTTGCTTGCTCTGTAGCATTCACCGGCCGGGGAACATCCATACTCGGCCTCTTGCTACACACAGCCGAGCTGGCATTGTGAACACCTCCACAGTTGCAGCATCTGGGAACTATTTTCTCACCCAGATTAAGTCTGTTTCTACGCACATTAGAGAGGTGAGACTTTCCGTAGAAACGACATCGTGGATCATTTTGACAGCTCCAGGATTTATGCCCCCATCTGCAGCATTTCAGGCATATTATGGGCTCTTCCACATACTTTGCTACATGCCTGTAACCAGCCCCGGTGATGAACACTTTCTCGGGTACTTCACCTCTCACTAGAGCCACCACCTGACTCCTAGCTTCACCTTTAATAAGGTGACGCTTGGCCCACACAAATCGTTGGTCGTCGAGGATGAACTCGGGGTCTAGAATCTGAGAGTATTTGTAGATAATTACCTTCGTCAGCTTCTCGTTCCCCTCCTTTATTTCCATAACAATTCCATCATAGCCTTGCTGGGTAAGATACTCCACTGCCTCCATAGAACCTACCGTTAAGTAAGGTCTGTTTACACCTTCCTTCAGCAGGGGCTCGAACTTGCGGTGTTCTCTTCCAACTTTCACTGTCCACAGCAGCTTCTGATGATAGGCCAGCGTGCATGATGCAGGGAAGAGAAGTCTCCATCTCCGCTGACCCTCACCTTCCTGACATCGTTCCGTCCGTTCGTCGGCATCAGTCTCGGCGTCGTTCTTCATTCTCTTGTCGTTTCCGTTAAGTGTACCATTACTGTCCACACTACGCCTTGCCTCCTGTCTTCTTCGTTTCTTCTGTTGCCTTGTTAGAACTTCTTGATACTCGCCCTCCTCGACTGACTGGCTGCTTTCAGAGTCCATGTTAATATTGCCATGGGAAATAGCCAGTTCTTCTGGTGACTGAGTCTCCATCTCAGTACTCAGCATGGGGGGAGGGGGAGGGGGAAGGTGCGGAGCAGGTATCTTGACCCGACCGCGTCCCAGGTAAGACTGGATGTGAGAGTTTTTTTGGTGATGATGTTTTTTATGTTCTCTAGGCTGGGTTGAATTGTTTTATGTATCACTGGATGACGAGTTGCCAATTTAGCAATTTCATCAGCTTTTTCATTTAATGGGAGTCCGGACACAACTGATCATCTCATCATCTTAATGGCATAACTAATTACAGAAAATAAAAATAAATAAAATAAAATATGTTTATTCAGGTAAGGTATATACATACAAGTGATGTTACATTAATGGATTGGTATATAGATAGAGCTAGTACATACAATGCCTAAAGCCACTATTACGCAATGCGTTTCGGGCAAGAAAAACATTAGCTATATTAGAAGCACCAGGGCACCAGGGCAAGAAAAACATTAGCTATATTAGAAAACAATAGCTAACATTAGAAGCTATAATCCTATCCCTATTTACAGGTAACGGGGTTTCCACCCTCCTATCTTACTGTGAGGTGTAGTCACCGTATTTAAGCAAGCGATTTGAAAACGTAGCATAAACATACGTTACACTTTAATCTCAATTAGTATTAAGTTTTAGTCTTTAGTGTTTTTCCTGCCCGAAACGCTGTGCGTAATAGTGGCTTTAGGCATTGTATGTACTAGGTCTACCTTTAAATTCATAAATTTTGTATCACCCCTTGTGATATTTTATTTTGTGTGATGTGTATTTTACCTAAAAATAATTGTTTCAAGTAGTGTTGCTTTTTAGAAGTGCTGGGTTTTCCTTGCTGGTTTTGCTGATGGGCGTGTAAGACACTTATAAATAAATAAATAAATGTTTATTCAGGTAAGGTACATACATACAAGAGATTTTTACAAAAATTGCTAGGTTTATTTATTTATTTATGCATATACAAGAAGGTACATTGGGAATGTAAGGATACATAAAATGGTAATTACAGTCTTGTAAAGGCACGTACGCGCAGCGTTTCGGGCAGGTCCTTAATCTAAGAAAATGTTAAGTAGGTAAATACTTGCAAAATTTATAAAAAAAAATGATAACAGTTACATGGTAAGAAAAAAAAAGATGAGAGAAAATTGTAGGTACAGTATATTAAAGCACATAGGTAGCTAAGATTGATTGCAATGACAGCTTGATATAGATATAACAAACCGACTCTCCTGTCTAATAACGATTGGTCAGCTTTCAGCCTCTGATTCTGCTACTGAGTTCAATAGGTTCTTCTCTTCCATTGGTTCATCCCTTGCAAATGATATTCCATCTTCCAGTACAGACATTAATGACTATCTTTCAGGCAACTATCCACAGTCTCTGTACCTAAAGCCTATTAATTCCACTGACGTCAATGAGATAATCCTTTCCCTTAAAACCAAGTCTGGTGCCCTTGAGGAGATACCAACTTTAATTTACAAAAAAGCCTCCAGATCTTTAGCCCCTGCTATTGCTTTGCTCTTCAACAAGTCACTTGAACTCCAAACCTTCCCAGATATTCTAAAAAAGCGAGAGTAACGCCTGTTCACAAATGTGGTAATCTCACAGATGTTAACAACTACAGACCTATATCTATCCTGCCAAACTTGTCAAAAATTTTTGAAAAACTAATCTATAAGCAGCTTTACTCATATCTAGCCAAACTCAATATACTTAGCCCTTGCCAATATGGCTTCAGACCCAAAAAAAGCACTAACGATGCACTTATTAGTATGCTTAACTCGATTCATACAGCTCTTGATAAAAATGAGTTCTCTGTTGGGTTGTTTATGGACCTGCGTAAAGCTTTTGACACTGTCAACCACCAAAACCTTCTTCTTAAATTACATCATTATGGAGTCAGAGGACACTCCCTACAATACCTCAAATCCTACCTTACTGACAGGCTCCAATATGTTTCTGTGAATAACACAATTTCTCCCACCCTACCCATCAACATTGGTGTTCCCCAGGGCAGCATACTTGGCCCTCTCCTCTTTCTCATCTACATTAATGACCTTCCAAATGCCTCCCAACACCTCAAACCAATTCTATTTGCTGACGACACAACCTTCATTTACTCCAGTCCTGATCCCCTTGCTCTAAATGCCACAGTAAATACTGAGCTAAATAAAGTCCATCTGTGGCTAACTGCCAACAAACTCACCCTTAACATTGACAAAACCTTTTATATTCTGTTTGGCAATAAATCCTCTAATCAAATAAATCTCAAAATAAACAATACCGAAATTTGTAACAAATTAGATGGCAAATTCCTTGGCATTCTCATTGACCACAAGCTTAATTTCCAGGGACACATTCTAAACATATCAAAAAAAGTTTCAAAAACTGTGGGCATTCTTTCTAAGATCAGATATTATGTACCACGCCCTGCCCTGGTGACTCTCTATTACTCCCTTATCTATCCATATCTCAACTATGGTATTTGTGCTTGGGGCTCTACTACCCAAAATCACTTACGTCCTCTAATTACTCAACACAAAGCTGCTATTAGGACAATATCCTAATTCTGGCCCCAGACATCACTCGGTACCCCTACTTAAATCTCTGAATATGTTAGACATTAAGTCACTGCACATTCTCTCATGTGTATTATACATATATAAAACGCTAAACTATAATGCCAATCCTGATCTCAAAAGCTTCATAGAAGGTTGTATCAGAACCCATGAGCATCACACCAGAAATAAATACAGTTTTGATATTCCTAGAGTACGACTTAATCAAACTAGAAATGCTCTACAAATCAAGGGGCCCAGAACGTGGAATGACCTTCCCAACCATGTTAAAGACTGTACCTCTCTCAACCAGTTTAAGTTAAAAGCGAAGCTATACCTAATAAATTCCCTGTAACCTACCTTACCCTTCTATTGTCAACCAATGTCTGTTTTTTTCTTTAAAGAGCGCTGTTTGTCGACATAATTGTATTTGTGCTGCTTTTTCATCTATGTTTTCATTTCTTGTTTTCATTCTACTCATTATGCTCAATTAGTATTAAGCTTGTCATTTAAGTTTATCATGCCCGAAACGCTTTGCGTAATAGTGGCTTTAGGCATTGTATGTACTAGCTATACCTATAAGTTAAACAATCCTTGTAAATATTTATTGTATGTATGTACCTTACCTAAATAAAATTGTATTGTTGTATTGTAGATAGAGCTGGTACATACAATGCCTAAAGCCACTACTACGCAAAGCGTTTCGGGCATGAAAAACATTAAAGACTAAAACTTAATACTAATTGAGTTTAAAGTATAAAATGTGTTGAGAACAAATGTTATATAAGGGAGTCTGTACTATGGGGGATAGAGTATAACATGGGTGTAGGGACAGTAGTTAGCATTAAGAGTTATCAAATATGGGAGATCTCAAAGGCCCGGCCCCCACTAAATATAGAGAAATAACTTGTAGTGGCTTATTACAGCAATAGTCAGCCTAGAGGTTGATCATAGATCTCCTACACAGGAAAAATGGATACTCCTTTACTAACTTACTAATTTATTAACCCCTTAACAACCCCCCATATACATTCACACCAATGACAATAATAATTACTTTACCACACTATCTATAAATAATAAATAAATAAATGTTTATTTAGGTAAGGTACATGCATACAAGAAATTTTTACAAAGATTGGTGGACTTATAGATAGAGCTAGTACATACAATGCCTAAAGCCACTATTACGCAAAGCGTTTCTGGCATGAAAAACTTAAATGACTAAAGCTTAATACTAATTGAGCATAAAGAGTAAAATGAAAACATGAAATGAAAACATAGCTGAAAAAGCAGCACAAATACAATTCTGTCGACAAACAGCGCTCTTTAAAAAACCAGACATTGGTTGACAATAGAGGGGTAAGGTAGGTTACAGGGAATTTATTAGGTATAGCTTCGTTTTTATGTTAAACTGGTTGAGAGAGGTACAGTCTTTAACATGGTTGGGAAGGTCATTCCACAATCTGGGTCCCTTGATTTGTAGAGCATTTCTAGTTTGATTAAGTCGTACTCTAGGAATATCAAAACTGTATTTATTTCTGGTTTGGTGCTCATGGGTTCTGTTACAACCTTCTATGAAGCTTTTGAGGTCAGGAATTGGCATTACAGTTTAGCGTTTTATATATGTATAATACACATGAGAGAATGTGCAGTGACTTAATGTCTAACATATTCAGAGATTTGAGTAGGGGTACCGAGTGATGTGTACCGAGTACCGAGATCTTACGTTAAAAGCCTTGGTCCACTTTGGCAGGATACAAGGTTTACACTGAGAACAAGCTAGGGTAAAGTACTACTGGTTAAGAAATGGCCTCTGATTTGAAATACAAATCGGAGATGTTTCTGAAGAGGGGGGGACAAAGAAACAGTTGTGCAGTGCGCCGCCCCGCGCAGATGCGCGGGAAGCCCGGGGCCATATAAATTCCGGGGCAGAGAGGGGCTCCCTCTCTCTCCACCCGACCGTCGCAGTACTCGAAACTAGGCACACTTACAACACAGGATATACTTAACTTAAGGTAAGGGAAATAAGTAAGAGGAAAGGTAGAAGGGGAGAGAGGTACAGCCACAGAGTCCCACTGTTCACACCTCGAACGCCAACAGAGAAGAGAGCATCTCCACTCTCCTCCCTCAGTTCGCTCGCTGCCAGCAGACTACTCAACTAATCGTACAGCATTCCTATCCCAAGTTTACTCAGGTTTACTTTACAAATGATTAGAAAGTATTAGTAAACATAGTTGGTGCCTATTTTATTATTTAATAATCAACCCCAAGCTCAGTCTTTAAATGCTCTTTGAGAAACAAGAATAGTCTTACATCTGGCAATGAAGATACAAACAAATGCAGCTCGCGATGCGTCCAATACTATAAGGTAGTTTATTTAGCTCAATTTTGACCTCTGGTTTCCACTGAGGAACCCAGGGTCGTAACAACAAATAAAAATAAGAAAGGGGGAACATGGCTGAAAGAGCAGCACAAATATAATTAGGTCGATAAACAGCGGTGTTAAAATATATAAACTATATATATAAAATATATAAACGATCTGCCTAATGTCTCTAATATTCTCAAACCTATATTGTTTGCTGACGATACTACCCTTATCTATTCAAACCTCAACCCACATACACTAAATAATGTTGTGAATAATGAATTAAAAAAAGTCCACTTATGGATGTCAACGAACAAACTAACATTAAACATCGAAAAGACTTACTACATCATATTTGGAAACAAATCATCAAATGTAATTCAGCTACAGATAGACAACATTAACATCAGTAATAAAAATGATGGCAAGTTTCTTGGCCTATTCCTAGACATGAGACTCAACTTCAGCACCCACATTCAACACATAACTAAGAAAGTCTCTAAGACAGTTGGTATACTCTCCAAAATCAGATATTATGTTCCTAACTCTGCTCTCCTCTCACTATATTATGCACTAATCTACCCCTATCTTAATTATGGTATCTGTGCATGGGGGTCTACCACTGCAAACCACCTTAAGCCCATCATCACACAGCAAAAATCTGCTATCAGAATAATAACTAACTCTGCTTTCAGACAACACTCAGCTCCCTTGTTTAAATCCCTAAACTTGCTAAATATTAACTTCCCTCCACACATTCTCTTGTGTCAACTACGTTTACAAAACCCTGTTCTTAAATGCAAACCATGCTCTGAAACTCTCCCTGGACAGATGTAATAGGACCCATTATCACCACACCAGAAATAAATATCTCTTTGATATCCCCAGGGTCAAACTTAATCTGTGTAAACACTCTATGCAAATTAAGGGACCTAGTCTATGGAACTCACTCCCTAGTGAATTGAAAAACTGTAAAACTTTTGCCTTATTTAAAAGCAAAACCAAAAAGTACCTAACTTCATCTTCTTAGTTTCCTACACTGAGCTTTAAATTTGCTCTGTACCTAGTGTTACCCAATCTCCTAATTTTTATGTAATATCAAACAACCTTATCATTGTGTTCATTGCTGTCTTCTTTTATGTGCTAGCCATATGCTGTATTGTGACTACTAATTTTTGTCAACTACCATTCAAGCTGTCATTGCAATCAATCTTATATTGTTTCTTCTGTATTGTGCCTACCAATTTGTTGTCAACTACCATTCAAGCTGTCATTGCAATCAATCTTAGCTACCTATGTGCTTTAATATACTGTACCTACAATTTTCTCTCATCTTTTTTTTTCATTTCATGTAATCTGTTATCATTTTTTTGTCTATAAATTTTGCAAGTATTTACCTCCTTAAAATTTTCTTAGATTAAGGACCTGCCCGAAACGCTGCGCGTGCTAGTGGCTTTACAAGACTGTAATTACCATATTTGTATCCTCACATTCCTTATGTACATTCTTGTATATGCATAAATAAATAAATAAATAAATAAATAAATAAATAAAAAGAAAAAAAAACAGACATGGGTTGACAATACAGGGGTAAGGTAGGTTACAGGGAATTTATTAGGTAGTGCTTCGTTTTTATCTTAAACTGGTTGAGAGAGGTACAGTCTTTAACATGATTGGGAAGGTTATAACACATTCTGGGTCCCTTGATTTGTAGAGCATTTCTAGTTTGATTAAGTCGTACTCTTGGAATATCAAAACTGTATTTGTTTCTGGTGCTCATGGGTTCTGTTACAACCTTCAATGAAGCTTTTGAGGTCAGGATTGGCATTACAGTTCAGCGTTTGATATATGTATTCTACACATTCTCTCATGTATACACATGAGAGAATGTGCAGTGACTTAATGTCTAACAATATATTACAAAGATACCTTCATTTGCAATAGTGTTATTAGTGATCGAGATGACTATTGTGAATATACCTTTGCCAAGTTCTCCAGTAAATCCCTAAATCCCCCCTGATAATCGGTGCCATCTATAGATTTCCTAATACCAACATAGCTTTATTCTCTGACAATGTAAGGAATCTTATCATAAATAACAATCTCAACAAAAATCACATCATTCTGGGAGGTGATTTCAATATTGACCTGGGTCTTCAAAACAACCCTCAAGTTGACTATTTCCGTAACAGCATGCACTCCTGTATGCTAATCCGCACAATCACCAAGCCCACCCGAGTCACTCAAACATCTGCCACTACCCTGGATCACTTATGGACTAATATAACAGCTCCCCTTACATCTGGGGTAATTTATGACAGAACAACTGACCACTATCCTACTTTCCTCATAGCAAACATTGACACATCACCACCAGAAACCAAGAAACTTTCATTCAGGCTACATAGTGAATCAGCTTTAGGCAATCTCTCTAATGCACTTCACAATATTAACTGGGAATCTGAATTTAATAATTCACAGGATATAAACTCATCAACTAACCTCTTTCTCTCCAAAACTCTAAGCCTCTACAACACTCACTGTCCCCTCCTTACCAAACAAGTAACTGATAAATATGTTTCTGTGAATAATACAATTTCTCCCACCCTACCCATCAACATTGGTGTTCCTCAGGGCAGCATACTTGGCCCTCTCCTCTTTCTCATCTACATTAATGACCTTCCAAATGCCTCCCAACACCTCAAACCAATTCTATTTGCTGACGACACAACCTTCATTTACTCCAGTCCTGACCCTCTTGCTCTAAATGCCACAGTAAATACTGAGCTAAATAAAGTCCATCTTTGGCTAACTGCCAACAAACTCACCCTTAACATTGACAAAACTTTCTATATTCTGTTTGGCAATAAATCCTCTAGTCAAATAAATCTCAAAATAAACAATACCCAAATTTGTAACAAATTAGATGGCAAATTCCTTGGCATTCTCATTGACCACAAGCTGAATTTCCAGGGACACATTCTAAATATATCAAAAAAAGTCTCAAAAACTGTGGGCATTCTTTCTAAGATCAGATATTATGTACCACGCCCTGCCCTGGTGACTCTCTATTACTCCCTTATCTATCCTTATCTCAACTATGGTATTTGTGCTTGGGGTTCTACTACCCAAAATCACTTACGTCCTCTAATTACCCAACACAAAGCTGCTATTAGAACAATATCCAACTCTGGCCCCAGACATCACTCGGTACCCCTACTCAAATCTCTGAATATGTTAGATATTAAGTCACTGCACATTCTCTCATGTGTATTATACATATATAAAACGCTAAACTATAATGCCAATCCTGATCTCAAAAGCTTCATAGAAGGTTGTAACAGAACCCATGAGCACCACACCAGAAATAAATACAGTTTTGATATTCCTAGAGTACGACTTAATCAAACTAGAAATGCTCTGCAAATCAAAGGGCCCAGAATGTGGAATGACCTTCCCAACCATGTTAAAGACTGTACCTCTCTCAACCAGTTTAAGATAAAAACTAAACACTACCTAATAAATTCCCTGTAATCTACCTCACTCCTCTATTGTCAACCCATGTCTGTTATTTTCTTTTTTTTTTAATCAACACTGTTTGTCAACCTATTGTATTTGTGCTGCTTTTTCAGTCATGTTCCCCCTTTTTTTTTATCTTTATTTGTATTTGTTCTCAACACTTTTTATTCTTTATGCTCAATTAGTATTAAGTTCTAGATATTAATGTTTTTCTGACCAGGGGGAGAAAGATACTGGCAGTATGGGGCGTTAAAGTTTATTGAAGATTAAATTCTGCAGAACATGTAAATATATAAAGTTCAAATAAAGTAAGTAATTATATAAAGTTTATATTAAACACGGTTTATATTATAGACTTATAACAAAGTTGATATTATATAAAACTTAATATTGAACATGTAAATATATAAAGTTTCAAATATAAATTAAGTAAATATATAACGTTTATATTAAAATATATAAAGTAAATATATAAAGTAAATATATAAAGTAAGAATTAACAGTAACAATTCCAAGGACTAGATTTAACTTAAAAGGTACACCCGTAGTAAGTATGAGACCTTATACAATACAATACAATACAATTTTATTTAGGTAAGGTACATACACGCAATAAATATTTACAAGGATTGTTTAACTTATAGGTATAGCTAGTACATACAATGCCTAAAGCCACTATTACGCAAAGCGTTTCGGGCATGATAAACTTAAATGACAAGCTTAATACTAATTGAGCATAATGAGTAGAATGAAAACAAGAAATGAAAACATAGATGAAAAAGCAGCACAAATACAATTATGTCGACAAACAGCGCTCTTTAAAGAAAAAAACAGACATTGGTTGACAATAGAAGGGTAAGGTAGGTTACAGGGAATTTATTAGGTATAGCTTCGCTTTTAACTTAAACTGGTTGAGAGAGGTACAGTCTTTAACATGGTTGGGAAGGTCATTCCACATTCTGGGCCCCTTGATTTGTAGAGCATTTCTAGTTTGATTAAGTCGTACTCTAGGAATATCAAAACTGTATTTATTTCTGGTGTGATGCTCATGGGTTCTGATACAACCTTCTATGAAGCTTTTGAGATCAGGATTGGCATTATAGTTTAGCGTTTTATATATGTATAATACACATGAGAGAATGTGCAGTGACTTAATGTCTAACATATTCAGAGATTTAAGTAGGGGTACCGAGTGATGTCTGGGGCCAGAATTGGATATTGTGCTAATAGCAGCTTTGTGTTGAGTAATTAGAGGACGTAAGTGATTTTGGGTAGTAGAGCCCCAAGCACAAATACCATAGTTGAGATATGGATAGATAAGGGAGTAATAGAGAGTCACCAGGGCAGGGCGTGGTACATAATATCTGATCTTAGAAAGAATGCCCACAGTTTTTGAAACTTTTTTTGATATGTTTAGAATGTGTCCCTGGAAATTAAGCTTGTGGTCAATGAGAATGCCAAGGAATTTGCCATCTAATTTGTTACAAATTTGGGTATTGTTTATTTTGAGATTTATTTGATTAGAGGATTTATTGCCAAACAGAATATAAAAGGTTTTGTCAATGTTAAGGGTGAGTTTGTTGGCAGTTAGCCACAGATGGACTTTATTTAGCTCAGTATTTACTGTGGCATTTAGAGCAAGGGGATCAGGACTGGAGTAAATGAAGGTTGTGTCGTCAGCAAATAGAATTGGTTTGAGGTGTTGGGAGGCATTTGGAAGGTCATTAATGTAGATGAGAAAGAGGAGAGGGCCAAGTATGCTGCCCTGGGGAACACCAATGTTGATGGGTAGGGTGGGAGAAATTGTATTATTCACAGAAACATATTGGAGCCTGTCAGTAAGGTAGGATTTGAGGTATTGTAGGGAGTGTCCTCTGACTCCATAATGATGTAATTTAAGAAGAAGGTTTTGGTGGTTGACAGTGTCAAAAGCTTTACGCAGGTCCACAAACAACCCAACAGAGAACTCATTTTTATCAAGAGCTGTATGAATCGAGTTAAGCATACTAATAAGTGCATCGTTAGTGCTTTTTTTGGGTCTGAAGCCATATTGGCAAGGGCTAAGTATATTGAGTTTGGCTAGATATGAGTAAAGCTGCTTATAGATTAGTTTTTCAAAAATTTTTGACAAGTTTGGCAGGATAGATATAGGTCTGTAGTTGTTAACATCTGTGAGATTACCACATTTGTGGACAGGCGTTACTCTCGCTTTTTTTAGAATATCTGGGAAGGTTTGGAGTTCAAGTGACTTGTTGAAGAGCAAAGCAATAGCAGGGGCTAAAGATCTGGAGGCTTTTTTGTAAATTAAAGTTGGTATCTCCTCAAGGGCACCAGACTTGGTTTTAAGGGAAAGGATTATCTCATTGACGTCAGTGGAATTAATAGGCTTTAGGTACAGAGACTGTGGATAGTTACCTGAAAGATAGTCATTAATGTCTGTACTGGAAGATGGAATATCATTTGCAAGGGATGAACCAATGGAAGAGAAGAACCTATTGAACTCAGTAGCAGAATCAGAGGCTGAAAGCTGACCATCGTTATTAGACAGGAGAGTCGGTTTGTTATTTAAAGACTTCTTTGATCCCAATATTTGAGAAATTGTTCTCCAAGTTTGTTTAATGTTGCTCTTTATTTGGGTAAATTTATCTTCGTAGTATTTAGTTTTGGCTCGTCTAATTATCTTAGACAGCAATAATGAGTAATTCTTTGAGAATTCTTTGGAGACAATTCCTAACCTATACTTCTTCTCAAGGTCATGTTTTTTATTAATAGATTTAAGTATTCCCTTTGTAAGCCAGGGATTGTTAAGCCTTTTGGTTGTGACTTGTTTTGTAAGCATAGGACAGTGGGTATTATAAAGGCTAAGAGTTTTTTGAAGAAAAGATTGTACTGCAAGGTTGATGTCCACTATGTTACCTAACTCGGACTCCCAGTTGACATTATCAGCAGCAGTTATAAAATTGTCTATAGCAGTTTCATTGTGTAGTCTAAAACGTATCACTCTTGACTCAAGAGGTGGTTTGCTAATGTTAGTTAAGAGAAATGTGGGGTAATGGTCTGTAGTGCTATCGGTGATTATACCTGAAGTAAGCGGAGAGGTTATGTTTGTCCAGATGTGATCGAGCGTCGTGGCAGTGCTATCAGTGATTCTAGTAGGTCTAGTGATTAAGGGTATGAGGAAGCAGGAATTCATACAGTTGAGGAAGCTAACAGCAGTGGGGTGTTCAGGCTCGCAGAGGTCAATATTAAAGTCCCCTGCGATAATTAGGTGGTTTTTGTTCAGTCTGTTATCAAGTATTAGATTTCTAAGGTTTAAGTTGAATTCGGACACATCAGTGTTAGGAATTCTATAAACTGCACCCACAGTCAGGGCAGACTCGGCACCCTTGACTCTGAAGCTGGCGAAGATATACTCCCCATAGCAGTCTCTGGTTCTAATTTCTTTTAAGCATGTTAGTTCTTGGTGGTAGTAAAGAGCAGTGCCACCACCTCTCTGAATTTGACGACAGTTGTGAATTGCTGAGTAGTTAGGCATGTTAAAGAGCTGAGTAGTATCCTCTTTCAACCATGTTTCAGTAAGTATAATAAAAGAGAATTTGTTGTCAATAGCTTCAATCAAGGCACTAACATCATCGAAGTGTTTACCTAGGGATCTAACGTTCAAATTGATTACAGATATTGTGATTATGAGTTAATACATTGTTTACATCATGTGCTGCAAAATATCTGCAATTTAGATCATTAAAGTGATAATTGTCATAGATAGTGGATAAGAGGTTAAGTTCAGGGTCTATACTTGTCTGCATAAAAAAAAGCTGATTGCAGTAAAAACAAGGGAAGAAAGGCAAATAACAAGGTAGAAATAAGCTATAAAATAGGGAAAAAGATGTACACAATACAGAACAAAGCAAACTCAAAAGGGGCTTACAGGGGTACAAATAGGTACCTTATTACCCCCTATTACCTTAGGTAATAGGGGGGGTACTTATAGGTACCTTAGCCTATAGTGACATGGAAACTAATTCTGCAGAAACCTAAAGGTTAACTGGTACTAGAATTAAGGCCGAGTGCAAATGTGTAGTAATTATATAACACTAGGATATAACAGGCAGGACACAAAGAATAACTAGTTTTAGTTAAAATAAATAGTTTTGCGAGGGCAGCGGCGAGGGCAGGCGGAGTGAGGCAGAGCCGAATCGAATCGAATTAAATATAGGACAAGATACCCTTCGGGTGAGCTTTGAAGTGGGTATAGGTGAAGAATAGCTTGGGTGAGAGGAAGCGTCGGAGTTGTAGAGATAGAGCCAGGGCTAGACCCAGCTGCGCGGCTGAATATGAGGCTACTTGAACACCTGGTCGGCTTAGGCTTGGCTGGCAGGGTCCCGAGGGAGGGGCGGCGGTGTGAGGTCTTCTTTCCTCATGATGTGTGGAGTCTTCTTTCTTCTTTGGAGTTGAAGTCTTCTTTCTGCTTTGAAGCTGAAGTCTTCTTTCTTCTTTGAAGCTGGAGTCTTCCGTCTTCTGTCTTGCACGTTGGTCTGCTCCGAAGCTTGCAGGGGTTCCACCACCTCAAAACGAGCAAAATTAGGTCCCTACACCCCTAAAGAGGGGGGGAGGCAGAGCCCCATTGTGCGCCCGTATTTATACGCCCCAAACTGCCCGCGCAACGCCGCGGGACGCGCTGCGCAATTGTTTCTTTCTCCCCCGCCAGAAACATCCCCGCTTGCGATGCAAGCAGTGACCATTTTCTTGCCCGAAACGCATTGCGTAATAGTGGCTTTAGGCATTGTATGTACTAGCTCTATCTATATATCAATCCATTAATGTAACATCACTTGTATGTATATACCTTACCTGAATAAACATCTGAATCTGAATCTGAATCTAAAAGAAAAAATAACCCGTGGCTCACAAGTGGCATAATTAAATCAATCAACAAAAAACATGAATACGAAAAGAAATTTAGGAGTGGCCTAGTTTCAAAGGAAGTAGTTAAAAGGTACTCATCAGTGCTTACCAGTATCATAAGAAAAGCAAAACTTTCATATTATGAGACTAGATTCAAAGAAGCAAAAGGCAACATGAAAAGCACATGGAATACCATCTCTAATATCCTGGGAACTAAACAACACTCCCACAACCAGATAACACTCTCTAAGGATGGCCTTACACCGTCATGTGACCTAGAAATGGCGAATGAATTTAATAGCTTCTTTTCATCGATTGGTGCTAACCTTGCAAGTAAAATCCCACAGACTCAGACACATATATCAACACATATCTCTCAGGCAGCTATCCAAACTCTCTTCTCCTCTCACCAGTCAGCCCGACAGATGTTGTGTCCATCATACACTCACTAAAAACCAAAGCTGGGAACATCAGTGAAATCCCATCCATTGTATACAAGAGCGCCTCCCATGCCCTTGCGCCACCTATAGCTCTGCTGTTCAACAAATCCCTTGAGTGTCATACCTTCCCTGATATCCTTAAAAAAGCAAGAGTAACGCCAGTTCATAAAGGAGGTAATCCGGCAGACATAAACAACTATAGACCAATATCGAACCTACCCATACTATCAAAAATATTTGAAAAAATTATCTACAAACAGCTCTACAAAAATCTCGTAAAATTCGACATTCTTAGCCCCTGTCAGTTTAGCTTCCGCTCTCAAAAGAGTACCAACGATGCAATTATTAGTCTCCTTCATATAATTTACTCAGCCCTTGACAAAAATGAGTTTCCAATTGGACTCTTCATTGACCTGAGAAAGGCCTTTGATACTGTTAATCACGATTACCTCTTATGTAAACTCCATCATTATGGAATCCGAGGCCATGCACTGGACTATATCCAATCCTATCTTAGTGATAGACACCAATGTGTAACCATCAATAATATAACCTCTCCCACTCTACCAATAACCGTTGGAGTGCCACAGGGCAGCATCTTGGGACCTCTTCTATTTCTTATATACATCAATGATCTGCCTAATGTCTCTAACATTCTGAAACCTATTTTGTTTGCTGATGACACTACCCTCATCTACTCCAACCCCAACCCACATACACTAAATGATGTTGTTAATAATGAACTAAAAAAAGTCCACTTATAGATGTCAACCAACAAACTAACACTTAACATAGAAAAGACCTACTACATCCTATTTGGAAGCAAATCTACAAATGCAATTCAGCTTCAGATAGACAATGTAAACATTAGCAATAAAAATGATGGAAAGTTTCTTGGCATATTCCTAGACAAGAGACTCAACTTCAGTACCCACATACAACACATAACTAAGAAAGTCTCTAAAACAGTTGGTATACTCTCCAAAATCAGATATTATGTACCTAACTCTGCTCTCATCTCTCTATATTATGCACTAATCTATCCCTATCTCAACTATGGTATCTGTGCATGGGGTTCAACCACTGCAAACCACCTCAAGTCCATCATCACCCAGCAAAAATCTGCTATCAGAATAATATCAAATTCTGCTTTCAGACAACACACAGCCCCCTTGTTTAACTCCCTAAACATGCTAAACATAATCTCACTCCAGAAATTCTCTTGTGTCAACTACATTTACAAAACCCTGTTCTTAAATGCAAATCCTTGTCTGAAACTCTTCTTGGACAGATGTAATAGGACCCATTATCACCACACCAGAAATAAATATCTCTTTGATATCCCCAGAGTTAAACTTAATCTGTGTAAACACTCTATGCAAATAAAGGGACCCAGTTTATGGAACTCACTCCCTACTGAATTGAAAAGCTGTCCAACTTTTACATCATTCAAAATCAATACTAAAAAGTATCTAATTTCATCTTCATAGTTTTTCACTTTTTGCCTTAAAATTGCACTGTATCTGTTGCTACCCAATCTCCCAACCTTTATGTTCCCAATTTGAACATCTTTATCATTGTGATCATTGCTGTCTTCTTATATGTGCTGCCAATCTGCTGTATGATGTTTATAAATCTTGTTTATCTGTATCTTTTGCTACCCAGTCTCCCAATCTTTATGTACCCATTCTGAACACCTTTACCATTGTGATCATTGCTGTCTTATATGTGCTGTCAATCTGCTGTATGGTGTCTATTAATCTTGTTTAAATTACTAATCAAGCTGTCAATGTAATCAATCAGAGCTTTAATATAACAATGTGCTTTAATATACTTACTAAGCTCTCTCATCTCATTTTTCTCTTACAATGTATCTTTATCATTTATCAATTCTGATATAAATTACCTACTTAAAATTATCTGCTAGATTTTATTTTATTTTATTTTATTTATGCATATACAAGAATGTACATAAGGAATGTGAGGATACAATTATGGTAATTACAGTCTTGTAAAGCCACTAGCACGCGCAGCGTTTCGGGCAGGTCCTTAATCTAAGAAAATTTTAAGGAGGTAAATACTTGCAAAATTTATAGACAAAAAAATGATAACAGATTACATGGAATGAAAAAAAAAAAAAAGATGAGAGAAAATTATAGGTACAGTATATTAAAGCACATAGGTAGCTATGATTGATTGCAATGACAGCTTAAAATGGTAGTTGACAACAAATTGGTAGGCACAATACAGCAGAAACAATATAAGATTGATTGCAATGACAGCTTGAATGGTAGTTGACAAAAATTGGTAGTCACAATACAGCATATGGCTAGCACATAAAAGAAGACAGCAATGAACACAATGATAAGGTTGTTTGATATTACATAAAAATTAGGAGATTGGGTACCACTAGGTACAGAGCAAATTTAAAGCTCAGTGTAGGAAACTAAATAGATGAAGTTAGGTACTTTTTGGTTTTGCTTTTAAATAAGGCAAAAGTTTTACAGTTTTTCAATTCACTAGGGAGTGAGTTCCATAGACTAGGTCCCTTAATTTGCATAGAGTGTTTACACAGATTAAGTTTGACCCTGGGGATATCAAAGAGATATTTATTTCTGGTGTGGTGATAATGGGTCCTATTACATCTGTCCAGGGAGAGTTTCAGAGCATGGTTTGCATTTAAGAACAGGGTTTTGTAAATGTAGTTGACACAAGAGAATGTGTGGAGGGAGTTAATATTTAGCAAGTTTAGAGATTTAAACAAGGGAGCTGAGTGTTGTCTGAAAGCAGAGTTAGTTATTATTCTGATAGCAGATTTTTGCTGTGTGATGATGGGCTTAAGGTGGTTTGCAGTGGTAGACCCCCATGCACAGATACCATAATTAAGATAGGGGTAGATTAGTGCATAATATAGTGAGAGGAGAGCAGAGTTAGGAACATAATATCTGATTTTGGAGAGTATACCAACTGTCTTAGAGACTTTCTTAGTTATGTGTTGAATGTGGGTGCTGAAGTTGAGTCTCTTGTCTAGGAATAGGCCAAGAAACTTGCCATCATTTTTATTACTGATGTTAATGTTGTCTATCTGTAGCTGAATTGCATTTGATGATTTGCTTCCAAATAAGATGTAGTAAGTCTTTTCGATGTTTAATGTTAGTTTGTTCGTTGACATCCATAAGTGGACTTTTTTTAATTCATTATTCACAACATTATTTAGTGTATGTGGGTTGAGGTTTGAGTAGATAAGGGTAGTATCGTCAGCAAACAATATAGGTTTGAGAATATTAGAGACATTAGGCAGATCGTTTATATATATAATAAATAGAAGAGGTCCTAAGATGCTGCCCTGTGGCACTCCAACGGTAATTGGTAGAGTGGAAGAAGTTGTATCATTGATGGTTACATATTGGTGTCTGTCACTAAGATAGGATCGGATGTAGTCAAGGGCAAGGCCTCGGATTCCATAATGCTGGAGTTTAAATAAGAGGTAGTTGTGATTAACAGTATCAAAGGCTTTTCTTAGGTCAATGAAGAGTCCAATCGGAAACTCATTTTTGTCAAGGGCTGAGTAGATAATGTCAAGGAGACTAATGATTGCATCATTGGTACTCTTTTGGGACCGGAAGCCAAACTGGCAGGGGCTGAGTATGTCGAATTTTACGAGGTAGGAATAGAGCTGTTTGTAAATAATTTTTTCAAATATTTTTGATAGAATGGGTAGATTTGATATTGGTCTATAATTGTTTATGTCCGCCGGATTGCCTCCTTTATGGACTGGCGTTACTCTTGCTTTTTTGAGGATATCAGGGAAGGTGTGACACTCTATAGATTTGTTGAACAGTAGTGCTATGGGTGGGGCAAGGGCATGGGAGGCTCTCTTGTACACAATGGACGGAATTTCACTGGTGTTCCCTGCCTTGGTTTTTAGAGAGTGTATGATGGACACAACATCTGCCGGGCTGATTGGTGAAAGGAGAAGAGAGTTTGGATAGCTGCCTGAGAGATATGTGTTAATATGTGTCTGAGTCTGTGGGATTTTACTGGCAAGATTAGCACCAACCGATGAAAAGAAACTATTAAATTCATTTGCCATTTCTAAATCAGTTGACGGTATATCCCCATCCTTGTAGAGTTTTATTTGGTTATGTGAGTGTTGTTTAGTTCCTAGGATACTAGAGATAGTTTTCCAAGTGTTTTTCATGTTACCTTTTGCTTCATTGAATCTATTCACATAATATGCAAGTTTTGCCTTTCTTATGATACTGGTAAGCATTGATGAGTACCTTTTAGCTACTTCCCTTGAAACTAGGCCAATCCTAACTTTCTTTTCATATTCATGTTTCTTGTTGATTGAGTTGAGAATGCCATTTGTGAGCCATGGATTGTTTAATCTTTTGTCAGTTACTTGCTTTGTAAGAAGGGGACAATGAAGGTTGTAGAGGCTTAGAGTTTTGGAGAGGAAGAGGTTAGCTAATGAATTTATATCATGGGTATAGATTAAGGACCTACCCGAAACGCTGCGCGTACTAGTGGCTTTACAAGAATGTAAATACTGTACTATCCATGGTATTCTCATAAACCCAATGTACCTTCTTGTATATATATAAATAAATAAATAAATAAATAAATAAATAAATAAATAAATAAATAAATAAATAAATAAATAAATAAATAAATAAATAAATAAATAAATAACATGTTCAGAGATTTGAGTAGGGGTACCGAGTGATGTCTGGGGCTAGAGTTGGATATTGTCCTAATAGCAGCTTTGTGTTGAGTAATTAGAGGACGTAAATGATTTTGGGTATGTTGACCAGACCATATACTAGAAGTTGAAGGAACGACGACGTTTCGGTCCGTCCTGGACCATTCTTGTACCAAGATTTTGGGTAGTAGAACCCCAAGCACAAATACCATAGTTGAGATATGGATAGATGAGGGAGTAATAGAGCGTCACTTGTATGTCAGGGTACAGATATAATGGAATATCATTGGCTAGTACTTTGCATATAATAGGAATATTTAGTTAATGAGATTAGCAGCTCTTTTACTCAACCAGCTGGTGATAACTATCCTATAACTGACCACTATCCTACCTTTCTCATAGCGAACATGGACATAACACCACCAAAAAGCAAGAAACTTTCATTTAGGCTACACAGTGAATCAGCTTTAGACAATCTTACAGCTGCACTTCACAATATTAACTGGGATTCTGAATTCAATAATACCCATGATATAAATTCATTAGCTAACCTCTTCCTCTCCAAAACTCTAAGCCTCTACAACCTTCATTGTCCCCTTCTTACCAAGCAAGTAACTGACAAAAGATTAAACAATCCATGGCTCACAAGTGGCATTCTCAACTCAATCAACAAGAAACATGAATATGAAAAGAAACTTAGGATTGGCCTAGTTTCAAAGGAAGTAGCTAAAAATAAACTCATCAAAAACAAAAGAACCAAACATAAACAAAAGGTACTCATCAATGCTTACCAGTATCATAAGAAAGGCAAAACTTGCATATTATGTGAATAGATTCAATGAAGCAAAAGGCAACATGAAAAGCACTTGGAAAACAATCTCTAGTATCCTAGGAACTAAACAACACTCACATAACCAAATAAAACTCTACAAGGATGGGGATATACCGTCAACTGATTTAGAAATGGCAAATGAATTTAATAGTTTCTTTTCATCGGTTGGTGCTAATCTTGCCAGTAAAATCCCACAGACTCAGACACATATTAACACATATCTCTCAGGCAGCTATCCAAACTCTCTTCTCCTTTCACCAATCAGCCCGGCAGATGTTGTGTCCATCATACACTCTCTAAAAACCAAGGCAGGGAACACCAGTGAAATTCCTTCCATTGTGTACAAGAGAGCCTCCCATGTCCTTGCCCCACCCATAGCACTACTGTTCAACAAATCTATAGAGTGTCACACCTTCCCTGATATCCTCAAAAAAGCAAGAGTAACGCCAGTCCATAAAGGAGGCAATCCGGCGGACATAAACAATTATAGACCAATATCAAATCTACTCATTCTATCAAAAATATTTGAAAAAATTATTTACAAACAGCTCTATTCCTACCTCGTAAAATTCGACATACTCAGCCCCTGCCAGTTTGGCTTCCGGTCCCAAAAGAGCACCAACGATGCAATCATTAGTCTCCTTGACGTTATCTACTCAGTTCTTGACAAAAATGAGTTTCCAATTGGACTCTTCATTGACCTAAGAAAAGCCTTTGATACTGTTAATCACAACTACCTCTTACTTAAACTCCAGGGGCCAGATTCACGAAAGCACTTACGAACGTGTACATCTTTTCTCAATCTTTGGCGGCTTTGTTTCCAATTATTAAACACTTAACGAGCTCCGAAGCCCCAGGAGTCTGTTTATAACAATAACAACAGTTGAATGGGAAATTTTCATGCTTGTAAACTGTTTAATAAATATAACCAAAGCCGTCAAAGATTGAGGAAAGATGTACACGTTCGTAAATGCTTTCGTGAATATGGCCCCTGCATTATGGAATCCGAGGCCATGCACTGGACTACATCCGATTCTATCTTAGTGACAGACACCAATATGTAACCATCAATGATACAACTTCTTCCACTCTACCAATTACCGTTGGAGTGCCACAGGGCAGTATCTTAGGACCTCTTCTATTTCTTATACTGTATATATAAACGATCTGCCTAATGTCTCTAATATTCTCAAACCTATATTGTTTGCTGACGATACTACCCTTATCTATTCAGACCTTAACCCACATACACTAAATAATGTTGTGAATAATGAATTAAAAAAGTCCACTTATGGATGTCAACGAACAAACTAACATTAAACATCGAAAAGACTTACTACGTCTTATTTGGAAGCAAATCATCAAATGCAATTCAGCTACAGATAGACAACATTAAGATCAGTAATAAAAATGATGGCAAGTTTCTTGGCCTATTCCTAGACAAGAGACTCAACTTCAGCACCCACATTCAACACATAACTAAGAAAGTCTCTAAGACAGTTGGTATACTCTCCAAAATCAGATATTATGTTCCTAACTCTGCTCTCCTCTCACTATATTATGCACTAATCTACCCCTATCTTAATTATGGTATCTGTGCATGGGGGTCTACCACTGCAAACCACCTTAAGCCCATCATCACACAGCAAAAATCTGCTATTAGAATAATAACTAACTGTGCTTTCAGACAACATTCAGCTCCCTTGTTTAAATCCCTAAACTTGCTAAATATTAACTCCCTCCACACATTCTCTTGTGTCAACTACATTTACAAAACCCTGTTCTTAAATGCAAACCATGATCTGAAACTCTCCCTGGACAGATGTAATAGGACCCATTATCACCACACCAGAAATAAATATCTCTTTGATATCCCCGGGGTCAAACTTAATCTGTGTAAACACTCTATGCAAATTAAGGGACCTAGTCTATGGAACTCACTCCCTAGTGAATTGAAAAACTGTAAAACTTTTGCCTTATTTAAAAGCAAAAGCAAAAAGTACCTAACTTCATCTTCTTAGTTTCCTACACTGAGCTTTAAATTTGCTCTGTACCTAGTGTTACCCAATCTCCTAATTTTTATGTAATATCAAACAACCTTATCATTGTGTTCATTGCTGTCTTCTTTTATGTGCTAGCCATATGCTGTATTGTGACTACCAATTTTTGTCAACTACCATTCAAGCTGTCATTGCAATCAATCTTATATTGTTTCTGCTGTATTGTGCCTACCAATTTGTTGTCAACTACCATTCAAGCTATCATTGCAATCAATTTTAGCTACCTATGTGCTTTAATATACTGTACCTACAATTTTCTCTCATCTTCTTTTTTTCATTCCATGTAACTGTTATCATTTTTTTGTTTATAAATTTTGCAAGTATTTACCTCCTTAAAATTTTCTTAGATTAAGGACCTGCCCGAAACGCTGCGCGTGCTAGTGGCTTTACAAGACTGTAATTACCATATTATATATCCTCACATTCCCAATGTACATTCTTGTATATGCATAAATAAATAAATAGATAATAGTGTCTTGGAAGACGAGCAGCAGCAAACACAGGCCAGCGCATACGTATATACGAAAGGGTTCAAGTGTACCAAGTTGTGTGTGGACGAAGTGGTTGTTTGTGTGATGGGTGAGGGACCAAGTGGCACAGGAGGATCCCGAACCGTGACAAGACCGTCTCCCGTCTGCGACACACCTGTAGGCACAACCAGGTAATGATTCATTAATGCTGTGTTAAAGATGGCTTCATAAAAGTGAGGAACACTCTTACAGCAATAACTTTTGGAATATCAAATGAGGATAACCTCAATAAATTGCCCGAAACGCATTGCGTAATAGTGGCTTTAGGCATTGTATGTACTAGCTCTATCTATATATCAATCCATTAATGTAACATCACTTGTATGTATGTATGTACCTTACCTGAATAAACATATTTATTTATTTATTTATTAAATGTGAAGTGAAGGATACCCGTGGTACATACCTGTATACTAATTAGAGCTAAACTTTCCTATTATGAGAATAGATTCAAAGACGCAAAAGGCAACATGAAAAGCACATGGAGAGCCATCTCTAACATCCTAGGAAGTAAATAACATTCACATAACCAGATAAAACTTTCTAAGGCTGGTTATACGCCTGCAACAGATCTAGAAACCAGTCTCCGTGGTGCAGTGGTAAGACACCTGCTTGGCGTTCCGCAAGCACTTTGTCATGGGCTCGTATCCTGGCCGGGGAGGATTTACTGGGCGCAAATCCTTAACTGCAGCCTCTGTTTAACGCAACAGTAAAATATGTACTTGGTTGTAACAACGATTCTTCGCGGCGGGGATCGTATTCCAGGGACCTGCCCGAAACGCTACACGTACTAGTGGCTGTACAAGAATGTAACAACTCTTGTATATATCTCAAAAAAAAAGAAAAAAGAAAAGAAACGGCAACTAAATTTAACAGGTTCTTTTCATCGGTTGGTGCTAACCTTGCCAGAAAAATCCCACAGACTCAGACACATGTTACCACATATCTTTCAGGCAGCTATCCAAACTCTCTTCTCCTCTCACCAGTCAGCCCTACAGAGGTTGTGCCCATCATTCACTAACTAAAAACCAAAGCTGGGAACATCAGTGAAATACCATCCATTGTATACAAGAGTGCCTCCCATGCTCTTGCACCACCCATAGCTCTGCTGTTTAACAAATTTCTAGAGTGTCATACTTTCCCTGATATACTTAAAAAAGCAAGAGTAATGCCGGTTCATAAAGGAGGCAATCCAGCAAACATAAACAATTACAGACCAATATCAAATCTACCTATATCAAAAATATTTGAAAAAATTATTTGCAAACAGCTCTACTGCTACCTCATAAAATTCAGCATACTAAGTTCCTGTCAGTTTGGCTTCCGCTCCCAAAGAGTATCAACGATGCAATTGTTAGTCTCCTTGATATAATCTACTCAGCCCTTGACAAAAATGAGTTTCTGATTGGACTCTTCATTGACCTAAGAAAGGCTTTTGATACCTCTTAACGACAACTACCTCTTACTTAAACTCCACTATTATGGAATCCTAGGCCTTGCCCTGAACTATATCCGATCCTATCTTAGTGACAGACACCAATATGTAGCTGTCTCAGACTCTGTTAGAATATGACTAGACTGTCAATCGGGTCAACCCATGTGTTGCATTTCCAAAAGGGTCGCCCATGTTGGAATCGGTGAATGCCCTAATAATATTGTTGAAAACATCTTGATAACTTATTAAACCAAAATTATTTATGCCAGAAGAAAGACAGAAACAGGATCTATATGTAAACTATTTACCAGGAAAATATTTTAAGTAAAACCGATGATAAATGTAGTTGTATAAAAGTTGCATTTTTCATGGCTCGTAGAGCTGGAAATCCGCAATATTCATCTCAGAATAATGCTTATTTCACGCACATTCGTTAATAAACGTAAGAGTTTTATATGTCTCAAGAAAGATAGGAACATAAGCTTCATTTTAAATACCTTACCATGGGCATATTGGAATTTAAAGCGAAGATAAGTTTATTTTTATAATCGTCGAGCTCCGATCCCGCACAGATTGAGCGACAGAGCAACTCTCTCTCTCAGAATAATGCTTATTTCACATACATTCGTTAATAAACACAAATGTTTTATATGTCTTAAGAAAGATAGAAATATAAGCTTCATTTTAAATACTTTACCATAGATATATATAAAGTTCTAATGAAGATACTGTACATGTGTTTTAATAATCGCCGAGCTCCGACCCCGCACAGATTGATCGACAGAGCAACTCTCTCTCTCAGAACAGTGCCTATTTCACATTAATTTGTTAATAAACACAATTGTTTTATATGTCTTAAGAAAGATAGAAGTATAAGCTTCATTTTAAATATTTTACCATAGATATATATATAAAGCTCAAGTGAAGATACATATGTTTTTATAGTGGCATTCAGTAGCTTGTTGGTCATGGAGTGCAGAAGCCTACACACTTGTTGATATAGTGTGTAATTAACTTAGATACGCTAATAAAGCCTAAAATATTATATGCATTCAGAAAGACCAAGATATACTCGTTATTGTGAGTGGGCCAAAAGAACTACTGTATATCTTGTTGGAAGACAAAGATATATAAATTTTAAATTAAGTTTCGACTCTCGCCCGGGCGAGAGATAGAGCGACTCTCGCCCCATCTATTGGAGATTCTGTCCCCCTAATGACCCAAAGCTACTCAAAGCCACCTAGCATTACATAAGTAATCACGAAATATGGTATATAGTATTTATAACTATCATGTTAGTGCTTAATGCAGAACATGAAAAAAACATATTTTTACTCTGAAATTATATAATTTTATAACGAAATTAGACAAAACTAAGTGGCAAGTGACGCCATATGAAGTCAACAATCCCAGCGACAATGTTGTGGAGCGACTTATCCAAGAAATATTGTTGCCTGGAGTGTGTTTGCCGGCATATCAGCCTCCTGTACACACTCGCACTTCTCTGTTCAAATTTTCACAAATTGAATTAATGATATTAACTAGTAGAATGGATATTTACAATAAAATTTATCATAAATAGCCACAAAACATATAAGATTTATTTAAAAATATGTCTGGAAGTGAAATCAACTCCTTAGGACATTGGTTTTGTTATATAGATTCTGATCGTTATTGTCTGGTATGCATTTGCTACTTAAGCTACCATGTGCTTACATACACTCTCCCATATTTATTTATTTTATTTATTTATATTTATACAAGAAGGTACATTGGGTTTATGAGAGTACATAGTATTGATGTTTTTGCATTCTTGTAAAGCCACTAACACGCAAAGCGTTTTGGGGAGGATTAGAAAACCGAACCCTTCACGCTCTTAGATATATTGCTTAATTAATGGAGGTTACCTTGAGGTGCTTCCGGGGCTTAGCGTCCCCGCGGCCCGGTCGTCGACCAGGCCTCCTGGTTGCCGGACTGATCAACCAGGCTGTTGGAGAGTCGCAAACAGAGCTTATATTTGTATATGTTATCAAAAAGGCAACAATAACGTCGTTTTTGTGAATATCACAGAGATTAGATCTTATTGAGAGAGGAAGGATATTCATATTTTAAAGAAGGTTTCTTTGCCGACACTCTCCCTATCTATGGGAACTACAACCTTTTGAAGATCAATGTTAATGTTATGTAGATACTGTAATAAATGAAAGTTTTTTATGTCATCAGAAAGGGACAAATATAAGCTCCATTTTAAATCCTTTATCATAAACATAACTGAAGTGAAAGCTAAGATATATGCATTTGTATAGTTACTTGATGGCTAGCTCTGAGAGTGTGAAGCCCTGCACACCAGTCAATAATTGGTATGATTAATTTGTATATATGCTAATTAACCTTAAAAATCTATAAGCAAGGAGAAAGGACACGTGTAGACATCAATGTGACTACATTTCAAGGAATATATATCTTAAGTAAATGCCAAGATACGGTTAAATAAATAATACAACCCCATCGCTGGTGTCCGGACACATGGAAACTACCTAGACATTAATGTCCAGCCAGGCAGGGATCACAGGCTGCACAATACTGATAAAATATGTAATTCACAGAGATGCGTTGATAAACATTGTTTTATATTTTATTAAAAATACAGGTGTAAAAAAAAAAGTGAAATTGTGCCCCATCCCCCATACTTAGCCTGTTAGTTTCAGTTTTATTTTGAACCACATTCATACTGTGAGTCTTAGTTTATTGTGCACCCCATACTCATCCTAGCTGTGAGTCTTAGTTTATTGTGCACCCCATACTCATCCTAGCTGTGAGTCTTAGTTTATTGTGCACCCCATACTCATCCTTGCTGTGAGTCTTAGTTTATTGTGCACCCGTTAATCATGACTCCCAAGGGGTTCGTGTAATTACCCAAAGTTAATTACCATGAAGGACCGTGCCTCCTCTGGTTGGTGGTTTGATCTACCAGGCTGTTTCATGCGGCTGTCATTTACACACATTACATTATGTGTGGATAATTAATCAATCATTGACTTTAACATTAGTAGCCCAAATTATTTTTAAATTTGCTCAATGTCTATAAGGGTGATGGGTTGATTTATGAGTGCCGGGCACTCAGAGCTAGCCCAATTTGCTATTTATTTATTTGTATTTTTAAATACAAGAGATCTTACATTCTTGTAAAGCCACTAGCACGCATAGGGTTTAGGGCAGGTCCTTAATCCTAATTTTGTCCTCGGAATACAACCCTCCAAATCGTTTAACAACAAGGTACCCATTTACTGCTATGGATGAACAGCGGCTACAGTTAAGGATTGGCAACTGGTCATTCCTCCCCGGCCAGGATATGAACCCAGGCCAAAGCGCCTGGCAAGTACTTTACCACTATGCCACGGGGACTGTCTAGATGTGTTGTTTCTAAACAGCACATACATAATCACTAAGAAATTTCTCTATCTGTCTTTCCTGCAGAATAATTAAAATAAATCGTTCAAAAACACACATTTATTCAGTCTACTTGCTGGAGTCCCTCAACGCCCTGTCCCAGCTCAGACACTATACACGAATAGGGTATGGGTGTATAGTGACCCCACACCCACTAATTCACTGTCAATATGCTACGCAGACGACGTCATACAACTCATTACAGGTACAACAATAGACAGTTTGACTAGAAAAAGTTCAAGATAAAATCAACCAAATCAGGAAATGGGAATATAACTGGCATAACGAGGTAAACCCAACAGTCATCGATCACATCTTCTATAACAAACTTAAACAAATAATGCGACTAAAACTCTCTTAACTTTAGGTTAGGAATGTTGGGTTAGCTAGCTCACAATCAGGAATGCTGGGTTCGAATCCCAGGCTGGACAGAAATTGATAGGCACAAATCCACAAGGGCTGTGATGAGGGTTCGAACCTACGCCCGGGATGATCCCAGACGCGCCTTGGTCGACTAGGCGCGTCTGGGATCATCCCGGGTGTAGGTTCGAACCCTCATCACGGCCCTTATGGATTTGTTAATTTGATGTATAATGCTGTTGTGATTTCTATGTGTATTAATGGGCACATTTCCTTTCACCTAATGCCTATGTTCGAGTATGAGATGTACAATAGACTACCACTCACAGGATGAGTATGGGGTAAAGGGAGTGTGCGTGTGTCTGTCAGTGAGTGAGTGTGCAGGCAGGAGAGATTGTGTGCGCTCTTATCACTGTGTTTAGAGGTTGGAGGAAAACAAAACCTAACATGTTCAAGTTCAAAACAGATGTTATATAAGGCAGTCTGTACTATGGGGGATATAGTATAGCATGAGAGTAGGGGCAGTAGTTAGCATTAAGAGTTATCAACTATGGGAGAACTAAAAGGCCCGGCCCCCAAAATAAACTATCCACAGTAATAATAACTTGCTACTAGATCATGTCAGCCTAGAGGTTGATCATAGATCTCCCAAACAGAAAGAAAGGATACTCCTTTAACTAACTAACTTATTTATTAACCCCTTAACAACCCCCCATATACCTCACACCAATAGCAATAATAATAATTACTTTACCACACTATCTTACGTTAAAAGCCTTTGTCCACTTAAGCAGGATACAAGGGTTACACTCAGAACAAGCTAGGGTAAAGTACTACTAGTGAAGAGCTAGAAGCTTGAGTCAGCTTAGGGTAGGGAGACCACGTGGTTCCACTTGGACCCCTTTTAGAATAACTAGTAATACAAACACTAGGAACACCTAATTCATACAAAGTATAATATTCTACACATTAGAACACGCCTATGCCAGACAATGAGAATACTACACAGTCTACTTAACTGGATAACAACGACACAGAAATAAAGAAACAGAGGAAGGGGAGGAGGGTTCCTTTCACCACAACGCCAGCCAGAGAAGAAAGCTTCCAGCGACCAGCTCAGGGCTCCCGCCTTGTGGTGCTGGGAGGAGCCTAATTGATCGTGCAGCTAAACACATTAAAAATCTTCCCCTATGCAACATATTGTTACTTTACTTGTTCTCAGGGTAGTTAATCTTATAACAATGTTATACTTAATCCACAACAAGCTCAAGAGTCTGAATTCTTGTGAGCAACAAGATTCGTCCTATGTTTGGCAGGGAAGATACGAACAAAAACATGTCGACTTGCGTCTTGCTAATCTAACGTAGCTTATTTAGTTCAAATTTGACCTCTGGTTTCCACTTGAGGAACCCAGGGTCGTAACAACAGATTATTAAGATAATATAATATATCTCAAAAGGATTTAAATAAGGAAGTGCTATTTTAGATAAAGGGCTAGTTTAGATAAGGAAGTGCTATTTCAGATTGGGAAGTGCTATTTTAGATAGGGAAGTGCTATTTTAGATAAGGGAGTGCTATATTAGATAAATTGCTAGTTTAGATAAGGAAGTGCTATTTCAGATAGGGAAGTGCTAGTTCAGATAAGGAAGTGCTAGTTCAGATAAGGAAGTGCTAGTTCAGATAAGGAAGTGCTAGTTTAGATAAGGAAGTGCTAGTTTAGATAAGGAAGTGCTAGCTTAGATAAGAAAATGCTATTTAAGATAGGGAGTGCTATTTTAGTACAAAATAAATAAATTAGTGTTACCGAGAATTGTGAGATACAGTACTGTACAATTCGAAGGTCCGGTTGTTTAGAATTATTTATTCCAGTAAATCGGTATATACGTGTAGGATTAGCTCAATTTCAAAGTGTCATTACACATTAAGGGGATTACGGATAAAGTGGTCTGTCTCTATATGTGGTGTGTGTGAGCCAGGAGTAATATTCTATGGTGCTCAGGCTGCATGCGCCTAGGGTATATGTGGGGGTTTTCTTTTTTGCTTTCACGACTGCAATGCGTACGTCGCCAATGTACATGTGGCAGACGCTTCACAAAACTGTCGGAATTAGCAGAATAGAAAATACGAGAGCAACCATACAGGGCCTGGGAGCAAGGTCGAGTTAGAGTCCTTGAGGGTCTCTTCTCAGACTAGCCTTCACCTGGTCCTGCTCCACGTTGATCATTGGAATCTCCTCAATGATTTAATACTTTAACCCTGAAACCGCGCATATCATATATAAATGATATCAGTGACAAAACCGAAACCGCGCACATCATTTATATATGATTTCGTGTCTAGTGGTATAATTTAAACGCCCCGCCTGGGATAGGGGGCAGCTATAGTACAGCCACGACCGATAATTGCCAGATTCCACCTAGAAAAAAAATACAGGCCAACATTCTTGGGTGTTAGAGCTTCAGTACTGAGCAAGCCACCAAGGCTGGGGCATGCAGCACGAGCTCACAGCACCGCTCTTCAGCTTGTGACCACAGCATCGCCTACAAATGCCATAATATATATGACACTGCTATTATTTAGCAGTGATAGTATTACTGAAGCCCCCTGACTGTGATAAAACTGACCAGGATTCTGATAATAGCAGGATTGTGGTGATATTTAGCGCTGTGCTCCATGGAGGGAGGAGTAAGGCTGTGGAGGGAAGGTTGTGGCGTCGTCTTCTGACTGTGTGGTCACCTTATATTGACTGCACTCACCATACCAGCTTAGTGGTGTGGTATGGTGAACGCAAATGTAGATACTTATATATAACGTGTGTATAGTGTGAGATAACGGCGAGAGGAGTAGGTTGGGAGCCGCCATTTTGGTGAGGGAGGAGCGTCGTCTGCACGACTTGGCATGTTGTTTACTGATGGCCACTATGATCTTTGGGCACCATACCAGCTTATTTGTACAGGTATGGTGAATAAAACAGGTAGATACTTATATATAATGTGTGTATACAGTGTAATACCACCACAAACAATATTGTTGAAGGAGAAATATTAGTGCGTCTGGCCTTGAGGGCGGCCGCCGATCAGCTGACTGTGTGAGTAGCTATGTCTTTGTGCCTTTACCCACCATACAAGCTTAGATGTACAGTTCTGGTGAACAAAACATGTAAATATGTATATATAACGTCTGTGTATAGTGAATGAATGCAAAAACAGTATTGTGGAAGGAGAATGAGGGTGAGTGAGATGGTGTTGAGGGAGGGAGTGGCAGTGAGTGGCTCGCTGGTGTTTGGCGGTCACTCCTCGTTGCTTTTTGACTCACAAGGCCAACTTAGTAGTTCGTTATGGTGAACAAAACATGCAGATACTTATATATAACCTGTGTATATAGTGTAACAACAGCAAAACTATTTGTTTGTTGTTTTATGAACATAATAATTGAATCACTAATATGCACACCATAATTTTGAGTACAGCGATGGTTCACACATTTTATTACATAAATATACCACAATTCACTGCATGGAATAATATTACTGCAAAAAAACTAAGAAAAAATCAATCAGAGACATTGAAATAATTAGGTAATAGAAGATCCAACGAGTACAAAACAAAGCACTTCGCTTTGTGGAGGGCCTGACTCTGATGGACACGGTAAGAACTGACCAAATCCATGAGATGCTCAACATGAAGCTAATGAACATCAGGCTCAGCTACCTGGCCAGAAGACAGCTGTACCGCATGAAGAACATGTATGTCCCGAAGATCCCTACGTAGCAGAAAACACCACCAGCGACTACGAGATCCACGAACCACCACACAGAACCAGAAGAATCCGTGGTGTAGTGGTAAGACACTCGCCTGGCGTTCCGCGAGCGCTATGTCATGGGTTCGTATCCTGGCTGGGGAGGATTTACTGGGCGCAATTCCTTAACTGTAGCCTCTGTTTAACGCAACAGTAAAATGTGTACTTGGATGAAAAAACGATTCTTCGCGGCAGGGAATCGTATTCCAAGGACCATAGGATTAAGGACTTGCCCGAAATGCTACGCGTACTAGTGGCTGTACAAGAATGTAACAACTCTTGTATATATCTCAAAAAAAAAAAAAAAAAAAGAATCACTCTCCAACAAAAAGTGATCAGACACATCCATGATGAGGCCTTCCCAAGACCTCAAATACTAAGCGGCCTGCCAGACGACCCAGATGAGTGGCCCATCCTGGACCCGATCTACACCAAATGAAGAATATAAAAAAAAATAAAACCAAAATAACCTTTGTCGTGGCATCAGAAGTGTAACTACCCCTGATGTTGCTAAGATTAACCTCCTTCAGCCAACTCCATCGTCTCTAGTGCTTTAGGACACCAACAAGGTCACAAACACTAGCCCCCCAGCCAATGTACTGACAACCCAACATAACACATATGCAAACAAACAACACATACACAAATGTCAACCCATGGTGGACAGGCCACCGAACTTTCAAACCTCCTCTCTCTCTACACCCGCATCCTCTTCCTGAATTTCATCTCCCCATCCCTCTACCTCCCCCATCCTTTCTAATCCCTATGGACATCAAAGCTATTTGTGGCTACTGCCGTCTAACAGCTCGGGCGGAGTAGACCTTGTCTGGCGAAGGCTCTGCCAACGCCCCTTTTTTGCCACACTTCCGTACACTATTGCGGCTAAAATATGCCACCTACGATTTTTTTGTTATTTTTTCCGTGATCAGGGAACAAACATGAACACTTCTATAAGACGAAAGAATTTTTTTGAATTTTTTTTGTTGTGCCTGTGGGTGTGAATTCCATTTGGGCCCCTAGCGGTTTGAGGGTTAAGGGACTCCTAGGGTCCTCATCACATTTATAGTTTAGTGAATTAAGCAACTCAGTGTTGAAGACACCTAGAGCTGAAGGCTTGAGTAATTGATTGGCAGTATTCAGAAGTGGTTCAACGTAAACACCGCATTAAGCTTAACAGTAGTTTATTTACTAACTTAACCACTAATACACAGGGTGCTTGATTTACTTTAGATTGGCGTCAGAAAGGCTATGGTTGTATTAGCGAGACTCTTGACGTCTGGCTAATCGACTCGGATCCACTCGTGGCGAAACACCTAACTTAACACAGTTGACAGCCAATCATTAACACGGCAACCTAACTGCCGGTATGCAAAGGGATCACAAGAGTTCCAACCGGATACTCGGTAATGATGATATGCAATAAATCAACAAATACACTGTCAATGGGACAGGCAATAACATGCACACTAATAATGTCACACAATAACTAAATGTGTGGTGTATGTGAAGCTCACATTCACAGACGAGTGAAATGCCATACCACACAGATAACATGCATACACCGTCGATTCACTTATAACCGTGACAGGTATGAGAAGGTGAGAACTGTGGTTGATACCTCAGATCAACACAGACACAATAAAACAATGACAAGATCTTGTACTTACAGATAAGGTACCTTTCCTTACTCACTCACTCACTCAGGCACATTTATGCAAGAACTCGTAGGTTGCCTGACAGCTGGGCGCTCGTTCTGATGTGAGACCATTGACGACAGGCTTCCCATAATCCGTACTTGACACGGGGGTACTGCAGGAGGGCGTGCTATATGCTTAACAGACAGACACACGCACACACACTGGCATTGGCGGTGAGTAAGGTGGTGTCGTCACGTGGTACAGTGAGGGCGGCGGCGGGCGCCTCGAGGTACTGAGGTACACGCTTGGGACGAGTGGCGGCTGGCGGTGGCTGTGGTACCATGCAGGTACACTGGTGGTAAAGTCACACACAGGTTACTTAGGCGGCGGCACTGCCTTAGTTCACTCTTAGTCACTCACAACGATCTTTGTCACCAGGGGTTACCTGATACCAGTCTGTTTCGTTCTGGAGATTTGTCACTTTAGGCTTCTGAACAATATATTCACACTCGTGATTCTGGGTGAGTGTGTGGTATATCGCAGAGACGCTGAGTTAACTTGACAGTGAGGAATAGACAGTGTTCTTCTATCTATTGGCCGTTAGACAGAACATGGACACGTCCTCTATGCAAGAGTTCCCTCACAAGAATACTCTACAATGGCTGCCGAGCATCTCGGGGCACACAACACAAAAAGAGTTACAATTTGACCAATAGCATAGCAGCAATGAACGGGAACCAATCATATTGACCATTCGATGATCAGTAGCAGGAGTGACGTTCATGAACACGTCATGACCACGTCATAGCTGTTATGCTCCATCGCGCCGGTTGAACCCCAGAGGTCAGACGGTCACTGGCATCTCCCTTCTGCTCTCACGCTGCACCAGCCAATGTACTCACTAACCCTGTGGCAAGTATGCTTAACTCCCTGTATCTACTTCCTACCTGGACATACGGCGGCCTCCGTATTATGAAAGTGTTCCTGGTTAAGTGGGCATTCTGGAGATACCCAACATGCCAGGTCACTATCCAGGGTTAACAGAAATAGGACCTTGTGCATGAAGTCGGTGCACTGTGCACTGCAATGAGCCATTCTAGTCAGCTGTGGGAGAATCTTGAGAGAGAGACTCTCTCACAGTATACTTCCTTAGGTGCCCGGTAAGTACTGCCCTTGGGGCTTGGGGTCACCTTCCATAAGTCACCTTGGGATCTACCTCCGCTGTGTTTTTTACTGCTCGGTACTTGACCGCCCTTGGAGTCAACTGAAGGTTTTTGCTACCCTTGTTTTCCTCTGGATAGGGGGTAATTTTTGTCACTTGTAGGGACGCAGGGTACTGCACAGTTAGTTATCACCTATTATAGCGGCCAACTCTGTTCTGCCTGGTGTACGTTATCCTCATGCGTGTTTTTTCTTTTGTTTTGATTTTCCTGCCTGGTGGGGGGGGGGGGCTGCCTTTCCCTTAGCATGTTACCAAGGCTAAAGGCCCTTGGAAATCCCGCAGGGGCTCTTTGGTCTGATGAATGTGTCCTTGAGTCTCCTCTTGCGAGGTTGATGGTTGCTTTGTCCCCTTGTCTCAGAGAGACAGTCACTGCCCTACAGGCAGCATGCCTCCGCCATGCTGCCTGTAGGGTCGGTGGTTCTTTTGACCCGGAGTCGTGCGAACGTTTGTTGCTTGTATGTGCTCCAGTTCACCCAAGCTACTGATCATGATATGAGGGTGCAGGTAGCAGCTGCATTGCATGCTAGGTTCAAGTTGCTGCAACGCGATAAGTTGGTTGCTTCCCCGGATGCCCCGAGACTGCCCCAGTTTTGGTTTTAGGGGACCCGGACTTCGGGGTGGAAGTTGCTTCGACTTTGGTTCCGTCGGCCCCTCCTTGTCCTTTCCCTTCTGTTGTGCGTCCAGTTCCTTCCCCCCTTGCTTCCGGCTCCGAAACGTCTGAGGGTTTCAGAGTTGGGGCAAGGTCTAGTTGGTGCTGAGACTCGAGCGGTCTTGGGGAGTTCTCTTTCGGGGTGGCGGCGGAGGCATTTGAGCCTGGTCCTCCAGCTGGAGCTTCTGGGTCTAACCAGTTGGCCCCCTTTATTCCTGCTTTTTTGGCAGCTCCTGCTTTTTCTTTAGAGGTGGGTGGGGGGGTGGTTGAAGGACAGCTCGGCCCCTGATCCTTGGGGTGAGGATGCCAGGGCTGGGGAGGGGTTGACTTGGGGGCCTTGGGCCCTGTTGGACCCCGCCTGGGTTTTTGTACCCTCATAGCGGGGTTTGATGTTACAAGGAGAGGGATTCTCTTTCGCTCCCTCCTCGTACGAATTGGATTTGGCGTCGTCCCCTCCCAGGATTCGGTTCCATGATCCCGACGGTTCTTTGGTTCAGTCCTTCCGGAGGTTTTCGGCTTCCCTTGTCCCATCCCATATGGTGCGGGAAGCCCTTGCATCTTACCTCCTGCTCGACCCTGATTATGCCTTTGTGATGGATCCGTGTTCCTTTGTGTATGGATCTTCGTGTCCTTACTGGGTTCGTTATGAAGTTCCACAGTCGTCCTGGTTAGCACACTGCTCTCTCTTCTCTTTTGAGGCATGGCATACGTTCTGTTGATCCCATGTACTTGAATGGCGGGAGGCTTAGACGGCATTGCAGGTTTTTCTGGGGGGGGGGGGGGGGCAAATTTTGAGCATCTCAATGCGTGCTTGTTCGCCCCTGCCCTTCCACAGGATGTAGGTGTAATGCAGCTTCATGTGCAGATTTCTTCCCTTTCGGCTGCATTGATCGCCAAGGATTTGCATACGTGTGGCCTGCTGGCTTTAGCCCTGCGTTTCTTCTCCCGCCTTGAGCTGTCCTCAGACTTGCTTGAAGGACTTGGATGTGGAGGAGCTTGGGGGGCCGCCTCTGGGTCTGGTGTGTTGCCCTTGGCAGTGTGTACGTTGTCTGCATTGTTGAAGCTGTTTGCGCCAATCCTGCAGGATGCGGTTCCGCAGGTTTTTGCTTCTTGACTCACGTGTCAGCCGGCGGTGCTCACTTCTTCCTTGGAATCTGCTTGGTCCCTGGCTCTTGGACTGTCTTACCCTTTTTGTCCGTTGCTGTTTGTGGAGTCTGCGGTTGTGCAGTATCTGCAAGCAGTTTTGGATAGTTGTTGTCCTCTGTCACATTTGTTGGTCCTCGGGGGGGCTTGTGTGGGGCCTTCCCGGCGGGGTCGTATCAGGGCTCGGAGTTCTTCCCAAAGTGGTAGGCCAGTGGTGTCAGATTCGGCGCCGACACAGCCTTCGGTTTCGTCTGTTTCTTTTCGGCGCGGTGAATGCCCTATGCGCTGTTTAGGAGCTCATGAGGTGCGTCAGCCCTTTTGCAGTTCATTCCATTGACAGGGCAGTGGGGGGGAGGGGGAGAGTCTCGCTCTGTTTGCTCGCTCCTGGTCTCATGATTTGTAGGTCATTTGTCATCTCGGAGTGGGTTTGCTTGGGTGTGGTCAAAACGACCTTGTCTGTCAGGTGGGTTTCCCACCTGTTTCCGGTCCGAAACAGGACTGTGCGGAACCTCAGTTTCATTCCGGACTTGTCCCATCAGAACCTATGGGTTTCTTGTCCCTCCTTTCGGGGTGACTACTCTGTCTCAGGTCCGTCTTCTGTTGGAGCCAGATGCTTGGATGGTGTCCCTGGACCTCAAGGATGCGTACTGGCACGTGCCGATTCCTCCGAGGTTCAGGGACTGGCGCGGTTTTGTTGTGGGGTGTCAAGGTTACTTCTTTTGTTGCCTTCCATTTGCCTTCAAAATGAACCCCTGTGGTACCCTACTTACCACAATTTTTTCAATCAGACTCATTCCCATTTAGCATGACTCTTTGTTTTTATTTTTAACCATTGTTTTATCCATTCTAATATTCATTTATTCCATGTGCCTATGATTTTCTTGCCAGTCTTTCATGTGGTACCTTATCAAAGGGTTTAGCAAAATCCATGTATACTACATCAACCGGAAGTCCTTTGAGTAGTTGGTTACCGTTCCATAATAGTGAGCAGGTTTGTAAGGCAGGATCTATAAAAACCATGATATATCAATTTTACAAGATTGTTCACTGAAAGATGGCAAATGATTCCCTTCCTTAGGATTCTCTCCATGAGCTTGCAGACGTGTGATGTCAAGCTGATTGGATGGTAGTTCCCTGCTGAGCTCTTTCTGCCTTTTTGAAAATAGGGCTGACATTTATATATTTCCTATCTAGGGGGGCTATCCCTTGGTCCAAAGATTTTGTGAAAAGTAATTTCAGTGGTAGGCATAGGTGTTCTGCCAGTTTCTTTATAACTTTGGATTGTATTCCATCCACACCTGGTGCTCTCCACTCTTTTAGTTTGTCAGTGTTCTCCCCTGATTATGTCACATGCTATGGTTATATTCCTAAATTTATTCTCTTCACCTCCTTGAAACATTTGTAATTACCTAAGTGTTATTACCTAAGTGTAGTTACAGGATGAGAGCTAAGCTCATGGTGTCCCGTTTTTCTAGTACTCTTTGTCGTACAGTATAACACTTTGAAATTAGTATCCACTCGATTTAACGGCCTATGTGGGGGCTGTTCCTGGGTCGTTAAATGCGTGGCTCTGGTATTTCCGAAGTTGTTCGGTGCTCAATGCTATTCGGTAATATTATGTTGCTAATATGTCGGTAATATTTCAAGTAACATTCAGGTAAGATATATTTTGTACAGACAACCACTTGGTCCACCACTCTAGTGCCTTCTACCCTGTGACATCACAGATTCACGGCACATTATTTTGATTTGTCATGAGGCTGGAGTGTTCATTCCATAACTCTGTGGGACATATCTGCGCAGGGATGAAGGAAGGGAGGGAGGGAGGGATGGAGGTATGGATGGATGGAGGGATAGATGGAAGGATGAAAGGATTGAAGGATGGAGGGATGAATGGATGGAGGGATGGATGGATGGAGGGAGGGATGGAGGGATGGATGGATGGACGGATGGAGGGATGGAGGGATGGATGGATGGAGGGATGGAGGGATGGATGGATGGATGGAGGGATGGAGGGATGGATGGATGGATGGATGGAGGGAGGGATATGGATGGATGGATGGGTGTTGAGTGATGGGTGTTCAAGGTCTACATGACCTTGAAGCAGAGAGAGTGCATGGGATTTATGGTGGGGATGGGGTAAGGGGTGTCGGTGGTGGGGAAAGAGACGGGCTCACTCTGATAAGCCTTCACACTCGACCCTGTTAGCCAGATTTGTTTCTTAAATTCTGGATGTACATCATCATCATATACTTTTGGTTTCAGTTTTTGTTTAGTAATATTATTAGGATAATAAAAATTTATTAAAATACTTGTTTCATGAATGCTTTATTGTATTAGATGGAGATTCTCCAGGCCTTTTCTGGCTGGCATCTACAGAGCCAACTACCAGAAGGGGTCTCTTGGGGGATGGGGAGGCAGGAAGTGAGGGTGTGGGGGGAGAGCAGGAGTGAGGGTGTGGGGGGAGAGCAGGAGTGAGGGTGTGGGGGGGAACAGGAGTGAGGGTGTGGGGGGAGAGCAGGAGTGAGGGTGTGGGGGGAGAACAGGAGTGAGGGTGGGGGAGGCAGGAAGTGAGGGTGTGGGAGGCAGGAAGTGAGGGTGTGGGGGAAGAGCAGGAAGTGAGGGTGTGGGGGGAGAGCAGGAGTGAGGGTGTGGGGGGTGGCAGGAAGTGAGGGTGTGGGGGGAGAACAGGAGTGAGGGTGTGGTTGGAGAGCAGGAGTGAGGGTGTGGGGGGGAACAGGAGTGAGGGTGTGGGGGGAGATCAGGAAGTGAGGGTGTGGGGGGAGAACAGGAGTGAGGGTGTGGGGGGAGAGCAGGAGTGAGGGTGTGGGGGTGGCAGGAAGTGAGGGTGTGGGGGAGGCAGGAAGTGAGGGTGTGGGGGGAGAGCAGGAAGTGAGGGTGTGGGGGGAGAACAGGAGTGAGGGTGTGGGGGGAGAGCAGGAGTGAGGGTGTGGGGGGAGAACAGGAGTGAGGGTGGGGGAGGCAGGAAGTGAGGGTGTGGGAGGCAGGAAGTGAGGGTGTGGGGGAAGAGCAGGAAGTGAGGGTGTGGGGGGAGAGCAGGAGTGAGGGTGTGGGGGGTGGCAGGAAGTGAGGGTGTGGGGGGAGAACAGGAGTGAGGGTGTGGTTGGAGAGCAGGAGTGAGGGTGTGGGGGGGAACAGGAGTGAGGGTGTGGGGGGAGATCAGGAAGTGAGGGTGTGGGGGGAGAACAGGAGTGAGGGTGTGGGGGGAGAGCAGGAGTGAGGGTGTGGGGGTGGCAGGAAGTGAGGGTGTGGGGGAGGCAGGAAGTGAGGGTGTGGGGGTGGCAGGAAGTGAGGGTGTGGGGGGAGAGCAGGAGTGAGGGTGTGGGGGAGGCAGGAAGTGAGGGTGTGGGGGGAGAGCAGGAAGTGAGGGTGTGGGGGGAGAACAGGAGTGAGGGTGTGGGGGGAAAACAGGAGTGAGGGTGTGGGGGAGGCAGGAAGTGAGGGTGTGGGGGAGGCAGGAAGTGAGGGTGTGGGGGGTAGCAGGAAGTGAGGGTGTGGGGGAGGCAGGAAGTGAGGGTGTGGGGGAGGCAGGAAGTGAGGGTGTGGGGGAGGCAGGAAGTGAGGGTGTGGGGGAGGCAGGAAGTGAGGGTGTGGGGGAGGCAGGAAGTGAGGGTGTGGGGGAGGCAGGAAGTGAGGGTGTGGGGGGTGGCAGGAAGTGAGGGTGTGGGGGGTGGCAGGAAGTGAGGGTGTGGGGGAGGCAGGAAGTGAGGGTGTGGGGGAGGCAGGAAGTGAGGGTGTGGGGGAGGCAGGAAGTGAGGGTGTGGGGGAGGCAGGAAGTGAGGGTGTGGGGGGTAGCAGGAAGTGAGGGTGTGGGGGGTGGCAGGAAGTGAGGGTGTGGGGGAGGCAGGAAGTGAGGGTGTGGGGGGTAGCAGGAAGTGAGGGTGTGGGGGAGGCAGGAAGTGAGGGTGTGGGGGAGGCAGGAAGTGAGGGTGTGGGGGGTGGCAGGAAGTGAGGGTGTGGGGGGTAGCAGGAAGTGAGGGTGTGGGGGAGGCAGGAAGTGAGGGTGTGGGGGAGGCAGGAAGTGAGGGTGTGGGGGGTGGCAGGAAGTGAGGGTGTGGGGGGTGGCAGGAAGTGAGGGTGTGGGGGGTGGCAGGAAGTGAGGGTGTGGGGGGTAGCAGGAAGTGAGGGTGTGGGGGTGGCAGGAAGTGAGGGTGTGGGGGGTGGCAGGAAGTGAGGGTGTGGGGGGTGGCAGGAAGTGAGGGTGTGGGGGGAGAACAGGAGTGAGGGTGTGGGGGGAGAGCAGGAGTGAGGGTGTGGGGGTGGCAGGAAGTGAGGGTGTGGGGGAGGCAGGAAGTGAGGGTGTGGGGGAGGCAGGAAGTGAGGGTGTGGGGGGAGAGCAGGAGTGAGGGTGTGGGGGAGGCAGGAAGTGAGGGTGTGGGGGGAGAGCAGGAAGTGAGGGTGTGGGGGGAGAACAGGAGTGAGGGTGTGGGGGGAAAACAGGAGTGAGGGTGTGGGGGAGGCAGGAAGTGAGGGTGTGGGGGAGGCAGGAAGTGAGGGTGTGGGGGGTAGCAGGAAGTGAGGGTGTGGGGGAGGCAGGAAGTGAGGGTGTGGGGGAGGCAGGAAGTGAGGGTGTGGGGGAGGCAGGAAGTGAGGGTGTGGGGGAGGCAGGAAGTGAGGGTGTGGGGGAGGCAGGAAGTGAGGGTGTGGGGGAGGCAGGAAGTGAGGGTGTGGGGGGTGGCAGGAAGTGAGGGTGTGGGGGGTGGCAGGAAGTGAGGGTGTGGGGGAGGCAGGAAGTGAGGGTGTGGGGGAGGCAGGAAGTGAGGGTGTGGGGGAGGCAGGAAGTGAGGGTGTGGGGGAGGCAGGAAGTGAGGGTGTGGGGGGTAGCAGGAAGTGAGGCTGTGGGGGGTGGCAGGAAGTGAGGGTGTGGGGGAGGCAGGAAGTGAGGGTGTGGGGGGTAGCAGGAAGTGAGGGTGTGGGGGAGGCAGGAAGTGAGGGTGTGGGGGAGGCAGGAAGTGAGGGTGTGGGGGGTGGCAGGAAGTGAGGGTGTGGGGGGTAGCAGGAAGTGAGGGTGTGGGGGAGGCAGGAAGTGAGGGTGTGGGGGAGGCAGGAAGTGAGGGTGTGGGGGGTGGCAGGAAGTGAGGGTGTGGGGGGTGGCAGGAAGTGAGGGTGTGGGGGGTGGCAGGAAGTGAGGGTGTGGGGGGTAGCAGGAAGTGAGGGTGTGGGGGTGGCAGGAAGTGAGGGTGTGGGGGGTGGCAGGAAGTGAGGGTGTGGGGGGTGGCAGGAAGTGAGGGTGTGGGGGGAGAACAGGAGTGAGGGTGTGGGGGGAGAGCAGGAGTGAGGGTGTGGGGGTGGCAGGAAGTGAGGGTGTGGGGGAGGCAGGAAGTGAGGGTGTGGGGGAGGCAGGAAGTGAGGGTGTGGGGGGAGAGCAGGAGTGAGGGTGTGGGGGAGGCAGGAAGTGAGGGTGTGGGGGGAGAGCAGGAAGTGAGGGTGTGGGGGGAGAACAGGAGTGAGGGTGTGGGGGGAAAACAGGAGTGAGGGTGTGGGGGAGGCAGGAAGTGAGGGTGTGGGGGAGGCAGGAAGTGAGGGTGTGGGGGGTAGCAGGAAGTGAGGGTGTGGGGGAGGCAGGAAGTGAGGGTGTGGGGGAGGCAGGAAGTGAGGGTGTGGGGGAGGCAGGAAGTGAGGGTGTGGGGGAGGCAGGAAGTGAGGGTGTGGGGGAGGCAGGAAGTGAGGGTGTGGGGGAGGCAGGAAGTGAGGGTGTGGGGGAGGCAGGAAGTGAGGGTGTGGGGGGTGGCAGGAAGTGAGGGTGTGGGGGGTGGCAGGAAGTGAGGGTGTGGGGGAGGCAGGAAGTGAGGGTGTGGGGGAGGCAGGAAGTGAGGGTGTGGGGGAGGCAGGAAGTGAGGGTGTGGGGGAGGCAGGAAGTGAGGGTGTGGGGGGTAGCAGGAAGTGAGGGTGTGGGGGGTGGCAGGAAGTGAGGGTGTGGGGGAGGCAGGAAGTGAGGGTGTGGGGGGTAGCAGGAAGTGAGGGTGTGGGGGAGGCAGGAAGTGAGGGTGTGGGGGAGGCAGGAAGTGAGGGTGTGGGGGGTGGCAGGAAGTGAGGGTGTGGGGGGTAGCAGGAAGTGAGGGTGTGGGGGAGGCAGGAAGTGAGGGTGTGGGGGAGGCAGGAAGTGAGGGTGTGGGGGGTGGCAGGAAGTGAGGGTGTGGGGGGTGGCAGGAAGTGAGGGTGTGGGGGGTAGCAGGAAGTGAGGGTGTGGGGGTGGCAGGAAGTGAGGGTGTGGGGGGTGGCAGGAAGTGAGGGTGTGGGGGGTGGCAGGAAGTGAGGGTGTGGGGGTGGCAGGAAGTGAGGGTGTGGGGGGTGGCAGGAAGTGAGGGTGTGGGGGATAGAGCAGGAGTGAGGGTGTGGGGGATAGAGCAGGAGTGAGGGTGTGGGGGAGGCAGGAAGTGAGGGTGTGGGGGGTGGCAGGAAGTGAGGGTGTGGGGGGTGGCAGGAAGTGAGGGTGTGGGGGGTGGCAGGAAGTGAGGGTGTGGGGGGTGGCAGGAAGTGAGGGTGTGGGGGGAGGCAGGAAGTGAGGGTGTGGGGGAGGCAGGAAGTGAGGGTGTGGGGGATAGAGCAGGAGTGAGGGTGTGGGGGATAGAGCAGGAGTGAGGGTGTGGGGGATAGAGCAGGAGTGAGGGTGTGGGGGAGAGTAGCAGTCAGGGTGTGAGGGGGGGAGAGCAGCATTCAAGGTGTGGGGGAGAGCAACAATGAAGGTGTGGGGGAGGGGGGAGAGCTGAAGTGAGAGTGTGGGGAAGAGCTGCAGTGAGGGTGAGGGAGGGGATGATAGAGGTCGGCAGCCTGCTTGCCATGTGAGGGACGCTCCCTGATGCCAAAACAAACCCAATACTGACCTACAGTTCTGTTGACCGCCACACCGGTATATGAGGATCCAGATACCTGTCTCCTAAACCGGTCGTTAGAACCGGCAGATCGGTAAATAAGAGCCCGTTAAATCGAGTGGATACTACCAAAACAGGAGGATGGGCTGCATATGTTTGTGTACGTAAATTAGGATGATTAGACACAGAGTTTAGTGGTTTTTCTTGGGGGGTTGCCCCGGACCATATCAGTTAAGTAGCTTGAAGCTAACCTAACTGATATGTGCTTTATTAGTTTGGGTTCATCAGTAACAGGAGTTCATATTCTGCCATTGACTGGGGCTGTTACCCAGAAAGATTAGCAAATCAAAAGAAACAACTAGCCGGTAAAATTGTGACCTACAGCCAGAAACTCAAACAAAGTAACTACGCCAAAACACTACACGCTGCACCGGACCTGCTCTTGGGAATCCCACCTGATAATGTATTCCTGTGACTTTTCGCTCTAGCTCAGTCACATTACCACACATACTTGCTCTGCAGTACTATGTGGCGTTGTGATGCTCTCATATCTCTCTACTGCTCATTCTGCTCTTGTATGTGTGTACTGCTACTCCAACAGCTGCTCTGTGGTGACTGTGTGCCTCTCTTCTGGCAAAAGGCTATGAGTTAAGCTAAATCTGTTATGTCCTCTGGTCTTTATTTTCTAGAGTGCAAGCACGAATTAGTCCCTCTAATATTTCCTAAGTGTAAATTGTTATGTATTTCTCGCATGCGCTCTAAGAGAATACAGATTTAAAGTTTTTAAGCAGTCATAATAATTTAGATGTTTTATTGAGTGAATTTGGGCAATAAAAAACTTTGCATCAGGCTGTGATTCATATTCCAGGCTGCAAGCAGCTTCATCCAACAACCTGGCAAACCTTAGGCTGACCCCACTAATATCACTTCTTAAGATTTTAGAGGATGAAAAAGAGCAAAGTTACCAGTTTTCTGCCAAAAAATGCAACCCAGGCAACACGTCTTTAGAGAACAAAATTCTTGTTTATGGAACTATTTGATCGCTACTCATAAGAAATATTGCCAGAACAAGTGCTGAACTAGCTGGGCTGTGGAGGATACGTGGGCCTGCAGGCTGTTCCAAGCAACAGCCTGTTGGACAAAGTCATCACAAGTTGAGCCAGGCCAAGCTTGGGGAGTAGAACAACTCCCAAAACCCTCTCCAGGTATGCTCCAGGTAACTACTAATCCCACTCGTTGGTGTAAACCCCCCCCCCCCACCCAGATAAGGGGAAAGGGGCTGGGCCAGCATCTCACCACCACAGTTCTCATCTGATGTGCATGATGGCTGGACATAACCTCTGGCCCTGGTATCCTGTTCTGGATTTTGCTCTGTGTGGCTGTACCAACTTGGTGTGGTGGCCAGGTGTTGTTTGTACTTGGAGCTGCATGTGCCCTGGGTAGCCTTACCTGGGTGCTCCGTAAGTACTACCCTTGCATGTCAGGGTTAACTTTCTTGGGCGTTCGGGACACGCTCTCCGTTTAGGACTTCGTCGCTTGACAGGGTCTTCGTCCTTGGGGTAAGTTAGTGGTCTGAGGCTTTCCGTATTGCCCTGGGTATGGGAGTGTTATTGACTGGGGGGGTGGAGGAGCTGTAGCTGGCTCAGTCTGCTATTACCTATTCTACGGCCGATGTTTCTCTCTGGCTGCTAGTTTGCTGGGGTTGTTGTTTCAGGGGGCTTGTTCTTTTTAATTTTGTATTTTTCCCTCTTTTGAAGGAGGTCTGCTTAGCGGCTTATTAGGCCAGCCTAGGTTGTGTTGGCTCTCATCTGTTGCCTGCGAGGTTTCACCACTGCTACTGGAAGTCAGTTTGCCTATTTACAAACAGGGAGTCTACAGGCTTAGCTGGCCACAGTGCCTGGGTTACTCATAGGGCTGACGTACCCTGTGGGCCCTGAAAATCCCTTGTGGGCTTGGTTGGTAACATGGATCTGTCCGAGTCCACTCTCGCTTTGTGTCATATTGTTGGTTGTTTGTCGCCCCTGCCTTGGGGTGACGATCACGTTTTCTGCCTCCACCACGCTGCCTGTTGAGTGGATGACACCTTCGACCCGGAGTCTTGCAGGAAGTGTTCTCCGCTTGTGCTTTCATTTACACATTCCTTGTATGCGGATGAGAGGTTTCAGGCTGCAGCAGTGTTGCAAGCTTGCTTCTCCTCCCTGCAACATGCCAGGTTGGTTGCCCGGTTGGAGGCCCCAAAGCTGTCCCATTTGGGTTTTAGGGATCAGGATTTGGGGGCATTGGTCACTTTGACCTTGGTTCCGTCTGTGCCTCTGCTTCCCTTCCAGGTGGACATGGTTCGGGTTTGCATTCAGGATGTGTCCAATGTTCTGGTAGATGGCATGTCCTGGTTAATTCCTCTTTCCACGGATGTCTGGCTGCCTTGAGGTGGACTCCTTTATGTTGGTGTGGTCTCAGCGTCTTCCATTGTACATTGCGCTGTTCTCCAACTGTGAGGCCGTCGCAGTAGATGCTTTTTGGTAGGACTGGTTGAGGTGGGGGTTTCTGTAACTCATTCTCAGTAGAGGATTCTTGCCCTGGCTCCATGGTGCCTGGCCCACCCTTGGTTTCAGGTGCTGCTTGGTCGGTGTCCTAACCCGGGCGTCTTTTCGCTGTTCCGCCTCTTATCAGCAGATCGGCCAGTGACGTACCTTGCTGGTTCGCTTTGCTGCTCTACACTTCACGTCTCGTCTTCTGATGTGGGTGTATCGACATTTCTCTAGTGTTTAGGTGACTTCTTTGATGGTGTCCCCACCTGCACTCTTCTTCGAAGCGACAGGATGAATTCTCTTAGCGGTCTTTCTGTCTATTCATTTCTCTTTGTAGGTTTTTGGCGAGTTCGGACCAGGTTGTCCTGTCCTTTCTCTTGGCTTTTTCTGGACCGGCATCTCATGCCGAATACTGTCGCTTACTGTCGCGCTGCATTAGCGGAGCCGCTCCAGCTTGCGTTCAGGTTGGATGTTACTTCCGCTCTGTTTCGCAAGTTTTCACATGGATTTTTCACCTCAGTGCTGTTCTTGCGCCACCTGAGCCTTCCTGGACCTAGATTCAGGAAGCTCTGTGTATTTCTTCGTAAGTGGGTTTGCTACAAAGGTTCCTAAGTGTGGCCTAAGAAGATGCTTAGGTGCAATTCAATAACGTCCACTTAGGAAGAAATTTGTTGGTTCACCTGCGCGCTGATAGAGGTCACTACTGTGTTTTGTTTGGCCAATCAGAGAGCAGCAACATTTTTCATATTGAAGATTTAGTGCTGGCTTATCGGAGCTCTACTGCCTCCTATTTACGTCGAATTTTCGTATAAAATTAGTATATTTCGAAGTAAAACAATGTTTTTTCAACTTCTACAGCCAGCACTGACATTGTGTTAAACAAATATGTTACATTTGTTGTTTACCTACGTAATTCTAAGAGATACTGTGTAGCTGTCCTTGTTGCTCGGAAGATGCGCTGACAATTATTGTATATATTTACTGAATTTACCCAAGGGCCAATAACTATCTAGTGGCCTCGAAGAGGACAGAAAGCCGGCAGCTTGTTAAAGGGCCCGCCAATTGTCTTAATGATATTTTTTAGCTGGAATTTGGCATTTACGGCTTCAGCGGGTAGGCAGTTCCATGGGTTTATAGCCCTCTTGGTGGAAAAAAACATCTATTTTCAGTCCTACTTGAGAGAACATATTCTCCAACACTATATCTGTGATTACCCTGTTATCAGTGACTTCATACCAAATGGTATGAGGTATTTTGAGCTCTGTAATTACTTCATACACTCAGGAATATTGGAAGATATTCTTGTGCTGCACCCAGATTTTGCCAGTGGAGGCTAATAGATCAGCATTAAGTATTTTGTTCTCTCCTAATTCCATGTATGACTGGCCATCCTGTGAGGTGAGGATGTTGGATGAGCTTGTAGCTGGTTTTTGATCTACACTGTGTGGTCCTTTATACAGAATAGGGAAGCAGCACATTGCTGTGTATACCTAAACATGTTTAAAAATACATTGTTTGAGAGGAGTCTTGTAGAAACTGGTAAGAGTAATTATAATATAATGTTTCCATGATTCAGTGCTTACCTCTTGTGAAAATCGCGAAGAGTTGTTTAGTCAGAGTTGACTTGTTTTCTGGGGGGAGCCCCGTCGGCTCCCCGGAGCTTTACCGGCTGATATGCTAATGTCAGACTTTGGCATCAATCATGTGTATGGAGTTCTAGGGTCTACCGGGGACCACGGCCAGAACCTGGCCCCCTCAGAGAGGCAAAGGGAGCAATGGCCTATAGAAACCCCCGTGTGGTTGGAAGCATTCTATGTCTGCCATCGACCGGGTCAAGCATCCAGAAAGGTAAGCATTCCAAAACAAACCCCTATTCTGGTGAAAATTGCTACCTAAAGCCGAACTAGTGGATAGAACTCTTCAACAGAAAACAAGGAAACTAGTATGACGTCATACGTCACCGCGCCGCTGTCTGCGCAGCTCCCCCCTCCCTGGGAGGGGGAAGGGGGAGCCCCAGACCTCCCACGCCGGCTATCCACCCATCAGTTCTTCGGCTGATGCTATAGGCAACGGTTATGTGCTCCGGCTCCAGTGGTTGTTTCAGTACTGTACCTAGAGTGTGGTGTCTGTTTTCTAGGTGGTGCGTGAGCCGGGAGTGATTCTCCAGTACTCTGGCTGCATGCGCCTAGGGTTCCCTTCCCTAGGTGCCCTGTAAGTACTGCCCTTGGGGCTTGGGGCCACCTTCCACAAATTCCTTGGGTCCTGCCCCTGCTTGGCCGTTTACTGCTTGGTTTTCGGCCGCTCTTTGTGTGCTCGGGTGTTCTGTCTCCCTTGTTCGCCTTAGAGTAAGGGGCAGATTTTGCACTGGTGGGGCGCAGGGTACTGTGCAGCTTGTCTTTACCAATCATAGCGGCCGGCTCTGTTCCGCTTGGGTACGCTGTCCTCTTGCGGGGTTTTCTTTTTCTTTTTGTTTATCTACCTGGTGGGGGGGTCTGCCTTCGTTCTTGCCCCTTGTGTCCCTTGTGTTCTGAGTATTTTCTGGAGGTACTCCCTGCTAGGTCCCCGTGAGTGTACACGTCCCGGGGGTTCAGCTCTTAGAAAGTTGTTTGGTAGCTTTGGGTGCCGGTTAGCAGTACCCTGCCTGGGATTACCTGAGCGCGAGTCCTCTTATAGTAAACGCTTGGGACCCTGGGAAACCCCTGGGGGTGCGCAGGTCCGATGGATGTGACCCCAGAGTCCCCCCTCACTTCCAGCGAGTTTGAGGGTTGCTCTCACCCTTTGTCTCTGGGTGACTCTGTCACTCTGTTTTGCCTCTGTCTGCTGCCTGTGGGGTCGGTGACACCTTCGACCCGGAGTCCTGCGAGTTTGGTTGCTCGTTGTGGCTCGGTTACCCAGTTGTGCTAACAAAGAGGGTGCGGGCAGCAGGGGCGTTGCACTTGAGCCTTGGTGGTGGCAACGTTCTCGTGGTTTCCTTCCCGGGAGCCCCGGGGCTGCCCCGTTGTAGTTCGTTTTGGGACTTGGGGGGTGTTGGTTGCTTCGGTTCCATCCACGCCCCCTTGTCTTTCCCCTGGATCACCCTTCCTGCCTGCATCCGGTTCCTTGCCGTCTGTAGGTTCGGGGCGGGGTTTTTGATGGTGTTGAGACTCGGGCAGTCTCGGGGAATTCACCTTCCGGGGTAGTGGCGGGGGCATTTGAGCCTGTTCCTCCAGCTGTGTTGTATGAGTCTGCCAGTGGGCTCCCTTCCTTAGTGTTTTCACGGCTGCCCCGGTTTTCTGGTACGGCCGGGGCTTTGGGGGAACGGCTCGGCCCCAGGGCCTGTCGTGTAGGTTCCCGGGGCTGGGGAGGGGCTGACTTGGGGGGCCTTGGCCCCGTTGGACCCCGTGGGGTTTTTTATCCCCCTCTAGGCGGGGCTTGTGGTTACGCGGAGTGGGGTCTTTCCTCCCCACTCGTCGTACGTGCTGTTGGGCGTCGGCCCCTCCCCGGGCTCAGTTCCTTGGCCTTTGAGTCGGTTGGTTCCATCCTGTGGGTGGATGTTTCCTCCCACCCCTTTTTGGGACGGTGTTTTCGTCATGTTTCCCCGTTCGATGGGGTTCTGCGTGACTTCTGATCTCGGGTGCGCCTGCGCCTTCGTGTGCCTTCGGGAGTAGTGTTAGCTTCTGTGTTCTCGAGGGTACGGGAAGGTTTTTCGCTACTTCCCGCATTATTGTAATATCTGTCGGCTCCTCGTACTTGTCGCCCTGTTGGGCTACTTGTCGCCCTGTTGGGCTACTTGTCGCCCTGTTGGGCTACTTGTCGCCCTGTTGGGCTACTTGTCGCCCTGTTGGGCCACTTGTCACCCTGTTGGGCCACTTGTCGCCCTGTTGGGCCACTTGTCGCCCTGTTGGGCCACTTGTCGCCCTGTTGGGCCACTTGTCGCCCGGTGGGGCCACTTGTCACCCGGTGGGGCCACTTGTCGCCCGGTTGGGCCACTTGTCGCCCGGTTGGGCCACTTGTCGCCCGGTTGGGCCACTTGTCGCCCGGTTGGGCCACTTGTCGCCCGGTTGGGCCACTTGTCGCCCGGTTGGGCCACTTGTCGCCCGGTTGGGCCACTTGTCGCCCGGTTGGGCCACTTGTCGCCCGGTTGGGCCACTTGTCGCCCGGTTGGGCCACTTGTCGCCCGGTTGGGCCACTTGTCGCCCGGTTGGGCCACTTGTCGCCCGGTTGGGCCACTTGTCGCCCGGTTGGGCCACTTGTCGCCCGGTTGGGCCACTTGTCGCCCGGTTGGGCCACTTGTCGCCCGGTTGGGCCACTTGTCGCCCGGTTGGGTTCCTTTTTGGGCTCTTTGCTTCTTTGGCCGGTTTTATTGTTCCTGCTTCCTCTTTTGGCTACTTTTCTCGTGCAGTAGTCCTGGCTGGCGCCTTCCCACAGAGAGGGTGTGCGGTTCGGCCAGCGTGTTATGCGCATGCGCCGTGGAGTTTGTTTTGGTCTGGGCGGTGTTTCAGTGCTGGTGTTTTGCGCCCTTTTTGCTACAGTGCTTCGCCTCTCGTTCTTCTCCCTGGCTGCGGTATGTGCCCCTTCGCGCCGGGGGATGTCCTGGTTCCCAGTTGTGGGGAGGACACCGCGGTTTTCCCTGTGTCATGGGTGTGGACCGCCTCCTTCGCCTCTCCCTGCTCTCCTGCGGGTCCGGCAGGGTCCGGTTCTGGCGTCTTCACCTGGCGGTGCTCCCAGGTTCTTCTGGGCACGGTTGAGTCGTGTCAAGTTCGTGCCACTGTTCGCCAGGTGAGTTTCTGCGGTCTGGCGTCTTTTGGCCGGGTGCTGAATGCGGAGTTGTTTATATTCCTGTCTTTATTTAGGTATATTTTTGTACGACTGAGACCGTTCGCACACCAGTGACTGTCCCTTTTTCAACCCTTCCTGTCCCCCTCATGTGCATGTCCAACCCATGCTGGAGTCATTCAGGGGACCCTCCTTTTTTTTAATGTTGTGAGATGTGGGGGTTGTAGGGTTGGTTCTGTACTCACCTGGTAAGGCACCTGGCTGTGCTTGCAGGATTTGAGCTCTGGCTCTTGGGTCCCGCCTATCTGGTAGAACTTGCAGGATAGTACCAGTGGAGTGCAGTGGTGCTATTGGCACATTTGGGGAACACTGTATTACCATCAGAGGTCTGTGCTTGTTACACGATCTACTTGCGAGCATAAACCTTCTTGCTGGTTCGTCCGTGGACTTCCAGGGCGCACTAGCCTGTTTTCGTATGGCAGTTCCGGCCCGTCCTGGTTGTGGGGGTATGTGGGCCGGTGGACTGCTCCTAGCAGCTGCCTGGTGGGCCACCCTCTGGCTGGTCTAGCCTGGCCTTAAGCCGGGCTTGAGGTGTAAAAGAGCTCCCAGTACCTCATCCAGCAGGTATCGAGCGGGGTTTCTCCGCCGTCGGTCGCCTGGTGCAGGTTTCTGGGCCTGCGGGGTTTTGTCGTGTATCCGTTGGCCCTGTCTGGGGTCTGCCTGCTCCGTTCTCTGCCTTTGCAGAAGGGAGTTGCTATTTACATGTTGCATGTTGCAGTGGTGCCTGTTGCTGCTGCTGCACGTGTGCATTGGTACCGTGTTTCACGGTGGCGTGTCCTTGTTCCTGTGTCCGGTTGTGGAGTGGCACTTTGCTGTCGTTTTTGTGCCTGGGGATTGCGTGGGTTTCTTTCTGTCCCTGCCTGATTGTCCACCCCTGGTTGTTATCCTGGGGTTTTTGTGCTTCTGCTCTTTCTTCCTGCCTCCTCTGCAGCAGGGGTGTTCTGCGTGTGTTCTTAGGCGTTTGTCAGCCTGTGTCCTGTGATGTGCTTCTTTGTCTCGGTCTATTGCAGTTGTTTGTACCCCTTGGTTCGGGTACTGTTCTGGCGGCGACCCTTCCGCCTTTGGTTTCCTAGCTTGCCCTGCCGGTTTTTTTTTTTTTTTTGGTCTTGCGATGTCTCGCGTCGGACCCGTCGTTTCTGAACTCCTGGCGGTCTTGCATGCTTTGGGGAGTTTTTCTGTTCGGCAGACGTTCCATCTCCTTGTGCCGCCTGGGTTTCGGTGGTCGCGCCCGAGATCTTCCCGCGGCTCCGCCTTTTCCTGGGCTCGGAGGGGCCTTGTCGAGGCTGCTAATGTTCTGCCTCGCGGTCTCGCCTCCGGTTGGTGGTCGGGTGGCTTCGTGGTAGGTGTCCCACCTGCGTGCTTCTCTTGGCGGCAGTATGGGGTATTTTGGCGGTCCTTCCTTTTCCTGTCCCTTCTTAGGTGGTTGCTCTTGTTAACTTGGTTTACTCTCGGCTTGGTTTTCTGGTGGGGGTTGGGGGCCGTCGTCTTGCCACATACTGTCGCCTCTTTTCGTGCAGCGCGGGCGGAGCCGCTTCAGCTTACTTTCGGTCTTGGTGTTGCTTCTGCACCGTTAGTCAGCTGTCTTGTGCGTCGTTTCACCTCCGGCCTGTTCCTGCGCCGCTTGCACCATCCTGGTCTCTGGTCAGCGTGCTCTGTCTTCTCCTCGGTTGGTAGTGCCCCATCGGTTCCGGTGTGTTTTTTCATCGGCTCTTTCCTTTTGGCCTTTGCCTCTGGGGGTCGAGTCGCTGAGTTTTCTTGCTCCTTCGGTTTTAGCGTTTTGGTTGTTCGGTGGCAGCAGTCTCCATCTTTTCTGGCGCGGGGTGGGGCTGCTGCGTTCTGGAGGGGTCCAGGGTTTGTTGGTGTTTCGTTGGTCGGGCCGGGGGTGTGTCGTTTTTTGTGTTCAGTGGCGGCCCTCCGCTGTTGTTTGCGTGCCACGGCGTTTGGGTCCGGAGCGCGTTTTGCGTTGATCCAGTTCTGTTCTTCCCGGTTCGCGGGTGATAGTGTCCCGGGTGGTCAGCCGTGTTCTTGCGGCTAAGCTGCCTGTGTTCTTCCCTCATGCCTGTGGCATTCGTGGCTTCGCTGCTCTCGCTGCTGTCTGGGCGACGTGGCCTTGCAGTCTTTCGGGCATGGATTTTTGGTGTTCGTGCAGGGGCCTTGCTGCTCGTTGTTCTCGTGTTGTTCCCGGGACTTTTCGGGGCTGTGGCGCCTTGGGTTGGCGTTTGCTGCCGGTTGTCTCGCCTCCTTGGGGGGTGCGTGGTGTCCGCCTCCCGGTTCTGTCCCTTTGACCTTCCTCTGTGGGTAGTTAGCTCCGGGGAGCCGACGGGGCTCCCCCCGGAAAACCAGCGTTGAATGTAATGAAACGCCATTTTCTGGGTGAGACCCGGAGGCTCCCCGGCAACCCTACCTTCCTCCGGTCGGCGGTTTTTCGCGTGTTTTGACATCCAGCCTCAGAACTGATGGGTGGATAGCCGGCGTGGGAGGTCTGGGGCTTCCCCTTCCCCCTCCCTGGGAGGGGAGAGCTGCGCAGACAGCGGCGCAGTGACGTATGATGTCATACTAGTTTCCTTGTTTTCTGTTGAAGAGTTCTATCCACTAGTTCGGCTTTAGGTAGCAATTTTCACCAGAATAGGGGTTTGTTTTGGAATGCTTACCTTTCTGGATGCTTGACCCAGTCGATGGTAGACATAGAATGCTTCCAACCACACGGGGGTTTCTATAGGCCATTGCTCCCCTTGCCTCTCTGAGGGGGCCAGGTTCTGGCCGTGGTCCTCGGTAGGCCCTAGAACTCCATACACATGACTGATGCCAAAGTCTGACATTAGCATATCAGCCGGTAAAGCTCCGGGGAGCCTCCGGGTCTCACCCAGAAAATGGCGTTTCATTACATTCAACGCTGGTTTTTTGTATTGAGGCTGGTACAGTATTTTCTAAATTGATTACATGTACAGTATGTCTAACCATCCTGTGAGATGGGAGTATTAGATAAACTTATAGCTAGTTTTTTATCTACACTGTGTAATATTCCATATAGAATAGGGTAGCAGCACATTGCTGTGTATACCTAATCTTCTTAATAAAAAAAATCAGTAATAAAGATTTTAAATTATAGTTTGCATTATTATAAATGCAGTACTGCATTATCCTTATTAAATCATGTTGACCATGGATCATTAAGATCTCATGTTGATTTTGTAATAATCATATTTCTTTTGAACTGCTAATCCATGCTAATCATTCATTAAATTGTGCATTATGTCTCAATTTTTCACTTCCTTGGATATACTGTACAGTACAAAAAGATAGGATAAAAATAAACCAGTAATATTTCTTTCATTATATTTTTCATTTAAATAACTGCATCAATATTTTTACAGCTGACAGGGTTTGTTTTACCATACAGGTGCATTATTTGTTAAAACAAAATTTGGTTTATTGTTACACACAATGGTGCTACATAGCCTTCCCAGCTTGGTGCCTTCTTTTAATACTTACTGATTAAAAAATAAATAATAAATACATTTTATTCAGGAAAAGTACATACAGTTGATTTACAAACATAATGTTGGATTTATAGACAGAGCTAGTACATACAATACCTAAAGCCACTAATACTCATAGCATTTCGGGCAAGGTGTGGGGGAAAAAACACAGACTAAAACTTAATAGTAATCGGGATTAGGTATAAATTGTGTTGAAAGAAGGAATACAAAATACAAAAAGGGGGGTTAACATAGCATAAATCAGCAATTGCACATGTTGGTGAACAGCTTTGTTTAAAAAATAGCAAGACATGGGTTGACATTTAGGAGGTAAGTTAGGTTACATGGAGTTAATTAGGCAGTACTTGGTTTAACTCTTAACCCTTAACATGCTCGGGGTTTAACCCTTAAACTGCGCATGGCGTATATATACGCCCTGAGTAACATGTCCCATGGTGCGCATGGCGTATATATACGCCATAGGGTGCCAGGCCTCATTCAAATGGCCCACGGCTACACGGGGTTCACAGTAGCTTCCTCAGGGCTCTTGTAAACAGATGCCATTTTAAAAAAAAATCGTGGGCAATATTCTCAGGTGTGAGAAGCACAGTACTGTTGGAGCAACCAAGGCCGGCACACGCAGCATGAGCGAACAGCATTGCTGTTCAGCTTGTGACCACAGCATCGCCGAAAAATGTCAAAATAAATATATAATTGTTATTATTTAGCGATGACAATATTACAGATGACCCATGACTGTGATATAAATAACCAGGGTTGTGATAATAGCAGGATTGTTGTAATAATTAGCGCTGTGGGAGGAGTGATGCTGAGAGACGGAGGGAGACAGCATCGTTTACTGACTGTGTGGCTAGCTGTTATTGTTTGCATTCACCATACCAGGTCAGTGGTTCTCTATGGTGAACACAAATGTAGATACTTATATATAATGGGTGTATTAGTGTAATAACAGCAAAAGGATTATGCTGGGAGGAGCCATATGGGTGGCGGAGGTGACGTCGTCTGCACGATTTGTCTAGCTGTTTAGAGGGTGGCCACTATGTTCTTTGGGCGCACTACAAGCTTAGGTGTACAGTTACGGTGCATAAAACATGTAGATATTTATATATAATATGTGTATATAGGGTAATAACACTGCAAAAGGTATTGTTGGGGGAGAAAGTTTAGTGCGTGTGACCTTGAAAGAGTGAGGGAGCCGCAGGGGTTCATTTTATGGCCAAACCTTTTTGTCATATACATCAATGACATAGATGAGAATATTACAAACCACATCATCAAATTTGTGATAACACAAAATTTATGGCAAAGTGGGAAATGATAATGATGTTGTAGCCTTATAAAGAGAGCTACATGAACTCCACAAATGGTCAGAAAACTGACAAATGCTTTTTAATATTGACAAATGCAAGACCCTTCATGTGGGACACAACAACCCGCACCACAACTACCAAATTAATAACATTACAACAGATTGATGAGGAAAAAGACCTAGGAGTCAAAATCCACCACTCAACGAAAGTTGCACAACAGATAAGAACAGCAGTTAAAAAAGCTAACCAAACACTTGGAATAATCAAGTTGTGATGGTGTTCCCCCCTTATATTTCTCCCACGCCTGCTGTAAGAGTCATAGCCACTTTACCTGAGCGTTCTCTACGTCGCGGGCATCAGTTTGATATATGTGGGAGAGTGTAGTGTTCTCGCGTTGGCGAGAAATTCGTAAAAGAAGAGTATTTTGGCCTGTGGTATAGGCCCTTTAGGACGCCATATGGCGCTGGCCCCTCCGTTTTGCCGCCAAAACTGTGTGACGTCAGTGGCACCAGATTGGTCACTGACAGTGACGTGGCACAGGGAGCCAATGAAAACCGCCCCTGGCAAGTATGATGTCACGAAGGCAGGGGGGGGTCCGGTCATCGCGCCACTTTGGCGCCACCAGTCTGAGATAGCATGCCAAGGAGGTCGGACGTGCGCTGGGGGATCCTGTCAGTTTGACAGTTTACCCCATCTCCAAAGGATTTACGCATCATCAGCGGTCTGCCAGCACCTGTGGGGTCTTCCTTCGTTCATGTGTTGGACCAGAGAGGGAATTGACGGAATATTGAGCAACAAGTGCTCCAGGGACAGGTGTTGTGCAAGAGTGGAGTTTAGGCAGTGACGTCTGGGACATCTGATAGCTTCACAGTGATGACGTAGTGGCTGGGCCAATCCTCCGTGAGGGGACCAGTCTGACACGACACGTCAAGGTGGACAGATGTGCGAAGGTTGGTCCTGTCAGATTTGACAATTGTACCCCGCTCCCGTGGATTTTATGCATCACCCGTAGTCTGCAAGTACGCTGTGAGGTCTTCCCTTGTTCATTTGTTGGACTGAAGAGGGAATCGACGGAATATTGAGCAACAAGTGCTCCAGGGACAGGTGCTGTGCAGGAAGTGAAGTCTAGACAGTGACGTCTGGGGCGTATGATAGCTTCACAGTGACGACGTAGCGGCTGGGCCAATCCACCGGGAAGCAGTGAAAGAAGAAAACTAATTGGGAATCAGGACGACTGCAGCCGAGAAGTAGGTTGGTAGCCGTAGTTGTGAGGAGAAGTCGACGGCCGGGAGACCGACTCCAACCCTGCAAGACGTTGTGGAGGAGCACGGACCTGTGGAGGACAGAGCACGGTGACGACGCGTTTATTTTGGGACGTTGATTGAGTTCCTGGAGAACGCATCAGTGTGTGTGTGGGGGCGTTCCCTACAACGAGGCGAGAGCCGGGACCAGGAGCTACAATTCAACTCTCACCGGAGGGCGAGTCCACATCAGTGAGGTGGAAGTAGGTGATTCTAGTTTCCCTCCCAATCCCCCTTTAGTCAGCTATATATTTAGCCAGAGTATCTTTCATGTCGTGAGCAAGGCTCACCTATGTCTATGTCACAGTAAGGCACAGTTGTGCAGAGTAAGGCTGTACAGAGCTCTCACGATATTTATATATGTGGTGTGTGCAGGCACCTGGAATTATTGAGGAATGTATTGTGTCGTTGATGATTTCTTTCATGTGACATTAATATGATAACTTATGCCAGAGAATATATATATAAGTGTACCAGTTATTGGTGTTAGGCTGTGTGCCCAGTATTTATCTTATTATTATTGACATTAATGAATTTATCTCTATATATGTACATGTTGGTGTGATGAATAACATTTCCATGTGTGCAGTGATTGTGTTATCGCCTTCGAGGGGAATTACTGAATCCAAGGACAATACCGTGGTTAATTGCATTCATTGTAATTATTATGAAATACAGTGTATCGCGCCATTATAGTGAAATATGTTAAATGCTGTAGAAATGAGTTATTGAACTTGAGATCAGTGTGGTGATTCATTGTGTTTTATTGCCATTATAGAAATATTGTGTTGATGACAAATATAGTGATTCCTGCGAATTTAAAGAAACAAAGCGCATAGCGCCAGGAAGACAAGTACAGGAGCATTCACACGGTGAGAGGGGGGGGGGGCCGCTCAGCTGATTATGACATTGACGGGAGAGGGAGAGTGTTACCCTCTAGGTGAGCCCCAGTTTTATGAAGAGTGAGTGACTTTCTGCACGGATATAATACCTTGAAGTTTTTAAGTAAAATACAAAATACCTTTGCATTTATGTTATCTCTCCATATATCTTGTTGCTATAGAACAGATCCAAAGAGTGAGAGTATTAGAGACATATTCCTGCCTGAGACCAGATTTAATGAGTGCGCTCTGCCATTAGTACCACAATTCCACAATACCACTGACGTGTTACTGGACACGGGAAACACCAGTTGACAACCTTGTAGTTAGTAGTAGAGCCTTTGTCGGGGCGGGCACACGGTTGGGATAGAGCAAACTGTGTTCCCACTCATTCTTTGGCTATAAGGTTGGCTGGGGATCGACTGGGATACTCTTCTGGCGAACAGTGGCACTGCGAGGATTGAGTGAAGACCCGCAGGGCTACGGTGAGTAACAGTTATCGCTAATACTACTGGGTGGTGTCCATGTAGAGTGTCCTTCACCCTAACTGGGTGAAGGACTATGTCCTCTCCTACTTTCCGGATCACCTGGCCTCTCCAGATCTATAGCTTTTTAGAGGTGCTCTTGAAGCCTACATACAAGCCTTCACCTCAACTGACCAACTACCAGGTTGGGAAGAGGTATTAACTGTAAAAAAGTTGTTTGTTTCTGGGGGGAGCCCCGTCGGCTCCCCGGAGCTATCCCAGGCTGATATGCTAATGTCAGACTTTGGCATCAGTCATGTGTATGGAGTTCTTAGGCCTACCGGGGACCACGGCCAGAACCGGGCCCCCTCAGAGAGGCAAGGGGAGCAATGGCCTATAGAAGCCCCCGTGTAGTTGGAAGCATTCTATGTCTGCCATCGACCGGAACAGGCACCCAGACAGGTAAGCGCCCCAAAACAAACCCCTATTCTGGTTAAAATTGCTACCTAAAACCGAACTAGTGGATAGAACTTCCCAACCGAAAACAAGCAAACTAGTGTGACGTCACACACTGCCGCGCCGCTGTCTGCGCAGCTCCCCCCTCCCCGGGAGGGGGAAGGGGGAGCCCCAGAACCCCCGCGCCGGCTACCCACACCTCAGTTCTTGAGGCTGATGCTATAGGCGATGGTCGTGTGCTCTGGCTCCGGTGTCGCTACTGCACTGTGCTTTGCGTGTGGTGTTAGTTTTGTGGGTGCGAGAGCCAGGAGTTATCTTCAGTACTCGGGCTGCATGCGCCTAGGGCTGCCTTCCCTAGGTGCCCTGTAAGTACTGCCCTTGGGGCTTGGGGCCACCTTCCACAGGCTCCTCGGGGTCTGCCTTTGCTGGTCCGTTTTACCTTTCGGTTTTTCGGCCGCCTGTTGGGCTCTTGGGTGTTCTGTTCTCCCTTGTTACCGGCAGGTAAGAGGCAGTTTGCACTGGTAGGGGCGCAGGGTGCTGCTCAGCTTGTATTTCCCGACATCGCGGCCGGCTCTGTTCCTTGGGGTTCGCTGTCCTCTTGCGGGGTTTTGTTTTTCTTTTTGTTTTTGCCTGGTGGGGGGTTCCGTCATTTTATTCAGTTTGTTTTTGCCCTTCCACTGTTCTCCTCAGTGGCGCCCCCTGCTAGGTCCCCGTGAGTGTACACGTCCCTGGGGTTCAGCTTTAGAAGTTTGCTTGGTAGTTTTGGGCGCCGGTTTGCAGCACCCTGCCTGGGACTACCTGAGCGCGAGTCCTCTTAAAGTAAACGCTCAGGACCCTGGGAATCCCCTAGGGAGCGCGTGGGTCCGATGGATGTGACCCCGGAGTCCCCACTCGCTGTGTGCGAGTTTGAGGGTTGCTCGGTCCCCTTGTCTCAGGGTGACCCTCATTGTTTTTGCCTCTGCCACGCTGCCTGTTGGGTCGGTGATACTTTCGACCCTGAGTCCTGTGAGTGTTGCTGCTTGCTTGTGACTCAATTTACCCAATCCTCTGATGATTGTATTCGGGTACAGGGGGCACGTGCGTTGCAGTCTAGGTTTCGTCTGTTGCAACGTGCTCGGTTGGTTGCTTCCCCGGATGCCCCGGGGCTGCCCCGCTTTGCTTTTCGAGACCCGGACTTGGGGGTGGGGGTCGCTTCGATCCTGGTTCAGTCTGCACCTCCTCGTCCTTCCCCTTCTGTTCGTTCTGGTCCCCCGCCCCTGCTTCCGGCCCCGAAGCGTCTGAGGGTTTCGGGGTCGGAGCAGGGGTTACTTGATCTCGAGACTCGGGCAGCTTCGGGGGTTGCCCCTTCCGGGGGGGCGGCAGAGGCATTCGAGTCTTGTCTCCCGGCCGAAGCTTCAGGGTCTGACCAGTGGGCCCCCCTTCCTCCAGCTTTTCCGGCTGCTCCGTCCTTGTCCTGTGGGGTCGGGGCTTGGGGAGAGGACTCGGCCTCGGGTCCTGTGGTGACGGACCTCGAGGCTGGGGAGGGGCTGACTTGGGGGCCTTGGGCCCCGCTGGACCCCGCCTGGGTTTTTCTTCCCACTGAGCGGGGCTTATTGTTACAAGGAGTGGGGTTTTCTTTTCCCCCCTCTGCGTACGAGTTGGATTTGGTGTCGGCCCCTCCCCGGGTTCGGTTCCGTGTTCCCCCGGGTACGTCGGTTCCGTCCTTCCGGAGGTTTTCGGCTTATCGCATCCAACCTGGTGTGGTGCGAGCGGCCTTTGCAGCTTACCTCCTGCGTGACCCGGATTATGCCTCGGAAATGGATCCGTCCACGTTCAGGTTTGGGACTTCGTTCCCTTTCTGGCTCCGTTACGAGGTTCCGGAGTCGTCCTGGCTAGCAGACTGCCCCTTGTTTGGTCTGGATTCCTGGCATTCCTTCTGTCGTTCCCGCACGCTGGAGTGGCGGGAAGCTTCCACGGTGCTTCAGGTTTTCCTGGGGGGTGAACTTGAGTACCTGAATGAGTGCTTGTTTGCCCCTGCCCTTCCCCGCGATGTGGGCGTTATTCAGCTCCATGTGCAGGTTCCCTCCCTTTCGGCGGCGCTCGTGGCGGAGGACTTGCGCGCCCGGGGCCTTTTGTGTTCGGCCTTGCGGTTCTTTTCCCTCCTGGAGCTGTCTTCGGATTGGCTCGTGGAGGATGTGGGGACGCTTGGGTCCGTCCCGGGGTCCGGCACCTTGTCCTCGGCTGCGCGTTCGTCGGCTGCCTTGTTGAAGCTGTTCACGCCGATTTTGCGGGATGCGGTTTCCCTGTTCTATGCTTCCCGTCTCGCGTGTCGGCAGGCGGTGCTGGGTTCCTCCATGGAATCTGCTTGGGCTCTGGCTCTTAGGCGTTCTTCACCTTTTTGTCCTCTCCTGTTTGGGGAGTCGGCCGTGGCGCAGTTTATTCAGGCTGCGTCGGCGGCTTGTCGTCCGATGTCGGACTTGTTGGTTTTCCGGGGGTCCCGGGGTGGGTCTTCCCGGAAAGGTCGTGCCAGGGCTCGGGGTTCCTCTCGTCGTGGTAGGCCTCTGGTGTCAGGTTTGGGGTTGGCTCCTCCTGCGGACCCTCCCTCGTCTGGTCGGCGCGGTGTTCGCGCTGTGCGGGGTTCTGGGTCTCGTAAGGGTCGCCGGCCCTTTCGCGGTTTGCCCCCTTGACGGGGCGATGGGGGGGCGGCTTGCGCTGTTCGCCCGCGCCTGGTCCCACGATTCGTGGGCCTTTCGGGTCGTGTCTTGCGGCCTGCGGTGGCGTTGGGTGGCCCCTCCCCCCCTTGGGGGGTCGGGGCTGGCAGGGCAGGCTTCTTCCCCTGCGCTCTGTCGAGTCGTCTTGGAGTGGGTACGCTTGGGCGTCGTCGAAACGACGTCGTCCCTCAGATGGGTTTCCCGTCTGTTTCCGGTTCCGAAACGGGACTGCGCGGACCTGCGGTTCATTCTGGACTTGTCCCGTCTGAACCCCTGGGTTCATTGTCCCTCCTTTCGGATGACTACGCTGTCTCAGGTTCGGCTCCTCTTGGAGCCGGGAGCTTGGATGGTTTCCCTGGACCTCCGGGACGCTTATTGGCATGTCCCGATTCATCCGCGGTTCAGGGACTGGCTCGGTTTTGTAGTGGGGCGTCTGAGTTACCGCTTTCGTTGTCTCCCGTTCGGGTTGAACCTGGCACCTCGCGTGTTCACACGCCTTACACGGGTTGTGGTGGCTCGTTTGCGTCTTCTAGGTGTTCGGGTGTTGGCCTACCTCGACGACTGGCTGGTTTGGGCTCCCAGCCAGTCAGCTTGCTTGCTAGCCAGGGATTTGGTTCTTTCCCAGCTCGCCGGGTTCGGGTTCTTGGTGAACTGGAGGAAGTCCCATCTGGTTCCCTCTCAGGTTCGGACTTGGCTGGGTCTCGTGTGGGACTCTCGAACCGCCTCCTTGTCTCTCTCTCCGGAGTCTCTCCTGCGGCTGCGGTCCCGCCTTCGTCTGTTTCTGGAGGGCCCTCGGGTCACCCGGCGGTTGCTCGAGGGGCTGTGCGGGAGCCTGAACTTCGCGATGGTGGTCTACCCGCCGGGTCGGGTTTGGCTTCGACGGCTGTTCTGATTCCTTCGGGGTTCCCCCTTCCGCCTCTCTCGCGATCGCAGAGTTCGACCCCCGGGGGACTTGCGTCGGTTGCTGCGTCACCGGCTTCCTCTTTGGGTTTTTCGGGGTTCAGTGCCTTGGCGCCTACCCGAGCCCTCGCTCGATGTGTACACGGATGCGTCGTCTCTCGGCTGGGGTTTTGTGACCAGTGCTCACCAGGCCGGCCAGGGGCGTTGGGATCCGTCCTTCCGTCGAGCTCACAGTACGGTGCGGGAGTTCGCGGCAGTGTGGTTTGCTCTGGGGAGGATTCGGGTGGCCCGCGGATCGACGATTCGGCTCCATTCGGACTGCTCTCCGGTGGTTCATTGCCTGAACCGCGGGGGTTCGATGCGGTCCTTGTCTCTTTGGGGTTGGTCGCTTCGGGTGACTCGTCTGCTGAGTTCTCGGGGTTTGGCTCTCCTGGCGGTTCACGTACGGGGCGTGTCCAACGTCTTGGCCGACGCCCTGTCTCGCTTCGTTCCCCTCTCCACGGAGTGGACGGTCGACGACGAGTCCTTCCGTTGGCTTTGCCAGACGTTCGGGCGCCCCGAAGTGGACCTCTTCGCGTCGGCGTGGTCGCGGCGTCTTCCCGTTTATGCGGTGCCCTTCCCCGATTGCGAGGCCGTCGGGGTCGATGCCTTTCGGCTAGACTGGTCGAGGTGGGGGTTCCTGTACCTCTTTCCCCCGGTTCAGCTGTTGCTCCAGGTCCTGACTCGCTTAGAGACTTACTGGGGGAGAGTTGTCCTTCTGGCCCCTTGGTGGCCGGCCCAGCCTTGGTTTCAGGCGCTGGTTGCTCGGTGTCCAAACCCGAGGGTTTTCCCGCGGCTCCGGCTCTTTTAGCAGATCGGGCCGGTACGTCACGTAGCTGGTTCGATCTTCTCCTCGAGTCTTCGCGTATGGTTTTTTTGACTCGAGTCTATCATCATCTCTATGGTGATCAGGTGGCCTCCTTGTTGGTGTCCCACCTGAGGGCTTCTTCTCGGCAGCAGTATGAAGTTTCCTGGCGGTCCTTCCGTTTCTTTTTGCGTCTTCATCGTGTTAGCTCCTTGTCTGTTCGGGTGGTCTTGTCCTTCCTCTTGTGGTTGTTTCAGGACCGTCATCTTATGCCTAACACTGTCGCTTCGTATCGTGCGGCGCTGGCGGAGCCGCTTCAGCTTGCTTTCGGTATCGATGTTACGTCTGCGCCGTTTCGCAAGCTGTCTCGTGCATTGTTTCACCTCCGGCCTGCTCATGCGTCGCCTGAGCCGTCCTGGTCTTTGGACAGAGTGCTCGCTTTCCTTTCATCTCCTCGTTTCGTTGTGGCCCCTTCGGTCCAGGATTGTTTTTCCAAGGCACTTTTCTTGTTGGCTTTGGCCTCTGGGGGTCGGGTAGGGGAGCTTCATGCTCTCCTCCGGCGCAGGGGTTTCTGCTCTTTTGGTCGTGGTGATAGTTTTGTTCGTTTGCAGCCGTCTCCTTCTTTTCTGGCGAAGAATGAGACTGCTGCGTTCCGGAGGGGTCCATGGGTGGTTGATGCTTGGTTGGTCAGGCCGGGGGTGCATCATGTTTTGTGTCCGGTTGCGGCGCTTCGCCGTTATTTGCGCGCCACAGCTTCTGTGTCCGGGGACGCGCTGTCTGTTGATCCGGTTTCCCTTCTTCCCTGTTCGCGGGTTCGGGTCTCTCAGGTCGTCCGCAGGGTTATTAGGTCCAGCCAGCCTGCGGTCTATCCCCGTGCCCATGACGTTCGTAAGTTCGCGGCTCTTGCTGCCGTCTTTGGGAATATGTCTTGGTCTGATATTCGGGCGCGGGGATTTTGGCGGTCGAACAGGGTCCTGGCTGCTCGTTACCTTGTGAATGTCCCTTGGCCTCGTTGGGCCTGTGTTGCTTTGGGTCGGCGGTTGCAGCCAGTTGTCTCGGCTTCGAGTTGAGGGGTGAGCGACGACCGCCTCCCGGGTAAGTCCCTCTTTTTCTGTCTGTGGGTAGTTAGCTCCGGGGAGCCGACGGGGCTCCCCCCAGAAAACCAGCGTTGAATGTAATGAAACGCCATTTTCTGGGTGAGTCCCGGAGGCTCCCCGGCATCCCTCCCTCCCTCCGGTCGGCGGTTTTTCGCGTTTTTGACATCCAGCCTCAAGAACTGAGGTGTGGGTAGCCGGCGCGGGGGGTCTGGGGCTCCCCCTTCCCCCTCCCGGGGAGGGGGGAGCTGCGCAGACAGCGGCGCGGCAGTGTGTGACGTCACACTAGTTTGCTTGTTTTCGGTTGGGGAGTTCTATCCACTAGTTCGGTTTTAGGTAGCAATTTTAACCAGAATAGGGGTTTGTTTTGTTGCGCTTACCTTTCTGGGTGCCTGTTCCGGTCGATGGCAGACATAGAATGCTTCCAACTACACGGGGGCTTCTATAGGCCATTGCTCCCCTTGCTTCTCTGAGGGGGCCCGGTTCTGGCCGTGGTCCCCGGTAGGCCTAAGAACTCCATACACATGACTGATGCCAAAGTCTGACATTAGCATATCAGCCTGGGATAGCTCCGGGGAGCCTCCGGGACTCACCCAGAAAATGGCGTTTCATTACATTCAACGCTGGTTTTTTGGTAATTGTAATTATTGGACCAAGAATCAGTATAGGACTTTGAGGAATATGGTAACTTAGAGATAGGTTATGTAGAATTAACAGATCCATCTCATTATGTGCACATAAGCTAATGAGAGTTTGGAGCAAGTATGTTATATAGTTAACATGCTTCCTACAAGGACATACACAACTGATGTTTCTTGCATAGTAGGGCTGAGGTGCACATACTGATAATGTACTTTCTCTGTGTTCATATTTTTAAATAATAATGTTGCCTAATAGAAATATTCAATTTCAGAATAATTATGAATACCTGGAAGCCAACGAAGTGCTGCTGTTGCAGTTTGCGAACCGGAAGTTTGGTAGTGGGTGCGCTGGCTCTGGTATGTTCTATTTTTTTATTGTAAATACAGTTATAAAAAATCATACCAATTAAATCCTTTATGAAATATGCACCATACTTTTTAAAGTATGCTGGGAAAGCTGGTAACATTAATGAAATACCAACTATGGTATAAGAGTGCTGTTCATGCCCTTGCACCACCCATAGCACTACTATTCAACAAATCTCTTAGTTCCTTACTTTTCCTGATATCCTTAACCCCTGGGGGGCAATCCTGATAATAGCTGACAACACTGCTGTGCCCAAGAAAAAACAAATAAATTATTTATTCTAAAATTTTTAACATGTAAACTGCACAAATTTGGACCTGGACATACTGTATATAAAGTATGTCCTCACTTGAACAAACTATATGGGGCGAAGCTGATTCGTTCCAGTGCGGAATTCGATCCATCCGTCCGGCCCCAACAACCCTCTTCAAATTTTTTTTCTGGGAGGAGCCCCTACAGCTCCCCGAAGCTTACTAGGCTGATAGGCTAATGTGAAACTTTGGCATCAGTAATGTGTATGGAGTTTTTATGGGCCTACCGGGGACCACGAGCCAGAACCTGGCCCCCTCTAGAGAGGCAAGGGGAGCAATGGCCTATAGAAACCCCCGTGTGATTGGAAGCATTCTATGTCTGCCATCAACCGGGTTAGGCACCCAGAAAGGTAGGCGTCCCAAAACAAACCCCTATTCTGGTGAAAATTGCAACCAAAAGCTGAACGAGTGGATAGAACAACCAAAAACAAAAACGAGCAAACTAGTATGTAGTATGATGTCACCTGTCGTCGTGCCGCTGTCTGCGCAGCTCCCCCCTCCCTGGGAGGGGGAAGGGGTAGCCCCAGACCCACCGCGCTGGCGATCCACACCCCAGTTCTTTAGGCTGATGCTATCGGCTTGGTTGTGTGCTCTGGCTCCAGTCTTTTTGCGGCACTGTTCCTTGTGTCTGGCGGCTGTACTCCAGGGTGCGAGAGCCAGGAGTTATTCTTCAGTACTCAGGCTGCATGCGCCTAGGGTTCCCTTCCCTAGGTGCCTTGTAAGTACTGCCCTTGGAGCTTAGGGTTACCTTACACAAGATAGTCGGCGACTTCAACTTGAAATCCATAGACTGGGAAGCATATGAAGCTAGAACAGAGGATTTTTGAACCTGTAGATTTGTAGACCTCATCCTGGAAACATTCTTGTATTAATATGTTAAACAAGCTACAAGGATTAGGGAAGGGGACGTTCCCTCCATGATAGATTTGATATTTACCAGGAAGGAGGAAGAGAGATTTGACGTTCAGTACCTTCCTCCCTTAAAAGTGTAAGGGTAAAAGTAACCATGTCTTTTTGGGAATAAAGTATGCAATGAGTTATAATCTGGAAGAAAATAAGGAGGTTCAAGCAGTTGAAAAACCTTACTTCAGGAGAGGACAATATGGCGACCTTAGAAATTTTTTTAATGAGTATAATTGGGCAGACTTGTTGCTAGGCATGGAAGTAAATGACATGAAGTATGAAATGAAATGAAGTATGTCAAGTTTTGTAAAATACAATGGGGCCTCGACTTACGATGCTAATCCGTTCCCAGAGACGGATCGTAAGTCGAAGCGATTTTTCCCATAAGAAATAGAGGGATTTGAATTAATCCGTTACCCACCCTCCAAAATATTGACATACAAATACATTTTATACTGAATACAATGATTTTTTCTAACTACAATACAGTACCAAAGTTTCACTTACCGTTATGGAGGGCTGTTGATGGCGTATGGAAGATGGTGATGAGGGGGAAGGAGGAGAGTTGTTACTGTTTGGAAGGGAAGTCCCCTTCCATTATCACATCAGGCAATGATGTTTTCTCTGGGGGTACTCTCTCTCCTATGTTTTGCCTGAATACCACTAGGACCTGGTTGTGATTCAGTGCTTGTTTGTCTCACTACAAATTTGTCAAGAGACATTTGTTTTTCCCCTCTTTTTAACGTTAGTCGGTAATAATGCATCACAGTGTCATTGAATAGGTTAAGGCAACGACATACTGCAGCTTGATTTGGGTGAGTTGTTTCAGCAAAGGTTTGCAATTCTTCCCATATTGCACACATTTTCTTAATTTTTGAGGAAGAAACATCCTCTACTGGCACATCCTCCCCTGAAGAAATTTCCTCATCTACCTCTTCTTGCTGCTCCTTTTGAAGGGCTTGGAGTTCTTTGGTGGTCAGTTCTTCGTTGTGTTCTTCCACCAACTCCTCCACATCAGCACCATCCAACTCCAAACCCAATTGCCGACCCAGAGAAACAATTTCCTCAACGAGAGGCACTTCAGGTTCAGGCGCAAACCCCTCAAAGTCTCGTTCTGCAACACATTCAGGCCACAGTTTTCTCCAGCCAGAGATCATGGTTCTTACAGTCACTTCTTGCCAGGCTTTGTCAACAAGTTTTAAAGCACTATAAATGTTAAAATGGTTTTTCCAGACCTCTTTGAGGGTGAGGTTTGTGGCATCCGTCACTTCGACACATCTCCGGAAAAGTGCCCTTTCATAAAGTTTCTTAAAATTGGCAATGATTTTCTGGTCCATAGGCTGAAGTAGAGGAGTGGTGTTGGGAGGAAGGAACTTTATTGTAAGAAACTTAATTTCCTCATCCAATGAATACTCCAAACCTGGAGGATGGGCAGGAGCATTATCGAGGGGAAGCAGGGCCTTGAGTGGCAAACTGTTCTCCTGCAAATATTTTTTGAAGGCAGGGCACACCACCATATTCACCCACTCCGTAAATAATTGCCTAGTCATCCATGCCTTAGCATTACCCTTCCACATCACACACATTTTGTGTTTCTGCACATTATATTTTTTGAAAACCCTTGGATTTTCGGAATGATACACAAGCAAGGGTTTAATTTTCAAATCGCCACTCGCATTACCACACAACACAAGAGTAAACCGATCTTTCATAGGCTTGTGTCCAGGCAATGACTTCTCCTTGGTAATGTATGTTTTCTTTAGCAATCTTTTCCAGAATAGCCCTGTCTCGTCACAATTAAACACTTGTTGTGGTAGGTATGCCTCACTCTGCACAAAATCTTTAAATTCGCCAATGAATCTTTCAGCCGCTGGTTTGTCTGTGCTGGCAGCCTCCCCATGCCTCACAACACTATGAATTCCACTTCATTTTCTAAATTTCTCAAACCATCCCCTGCTCTCCTTAAACTCTTTCACTTCTGCATCACTCGTTCCAGGGGTTTTCTTTAAAAGGTCTTGATGCAATATTCTTGCCTTTTCACAAATGATGGCCTCCGAAACACTATCACCCGCTAACTCCTTGTTGTGTATCCAAATTAATAATAACTGTTCAACATCCTCAAGTGTTTGTGTTCTATGTTTCGTGAGTATTGATACGCCTTTTGCCACTTTAGCACTCATAATGTCCTTTTTCTTAGCAAGTATGGTGGATATCGTTGACTGAGATTTGTTGTACTGCCTAGCCAGTTCACCTACCCGCACACCATCTTCATATTTACGAATGATCTCTTGTTTCTGCTCTATGGTCATTCTTACATGGGATCTCATATGTTGAGCCTTACCACTGACTTTCCTGGGACTCATGGCGCGATAGATATTAATTACTTTAACCCTCAAACTGCGCATATCATACAGAAATGACATCAGTGACAAAACTGAAACCGCGCACATCATTTATATATGATTTCGTGTCTAGCGCTATAATTTAAACGCCCCACCTGGGATAGGGGCAGCTATAGTACAGCCACGACCGATAGTTGCCAGATGCCACCTAGAAAAAAAATCCAGGCCAACATTCTTGGGTGTTACAGCGTCAGTATTGAGCAAGCCACCAAGGCTGGCGCACGCAGCACGAGCTCACAGCACTGCTGTTCAGCTTGTGACCACAGCATCGTCTACAAATGCCATAATATATATGATACTGCTATTATTTAGCAGTGATAGTATTACTGAAGCCCCCTGACTGTGATAAAACTGACCAGGATTCTGATAATAGCAGGATTGTGATGATATTTAGCGCTGTGCTCCATGGAGGGAGGAGTAATGCTGTGGGAGGGAGGGTGGTGGCGTCGTCTTCTGACTGTGTGTGGCCACCATTTATTGACTGCACTCACCATACCAGCTTAGTAGTTCGCTATGGTGAACACAAATGTAGATACTTATATATAACGTGTGTATAGTGTGAGATAACAGCGAGAGGAGTAGGTTGGGAGCCTCCATTTTGGTGAGGGAGGAGCGTCATCTGCACGACTTGGCATGTAGTTTACTGTTGGCCACTATGGTCTTTGGGCACCATACCAGCTTATTTGTACAGGTATGGTGAATAAAACAGGTAGATACTTATATGTAATGTGTGTATATAGCGTAATAACACCACAAACAATATTGTTGGAGGAGAAATATTAGTGCGTCTGGCCTTGAGGGCGGCCGCCGATCAGCTGACTGTGTCAGTAGCTACGTCTTAGTGCCTTTACTCACCATACAAGCTTAGATGTACAATTATGGTGAACAAAACATGTAAATACATATATATGTCTGTGTATAGTGAATAAATGCAAAAACAGTATTGTGGGAGGAGAATGAGGGTGAGTGAGGTTGTGTTGAGGGAGGGAGTGGCAGAGAGTGGCTGGCTGGTGTTTGGAGGTCACTCCTCGTTGCTTTTTGACTCACAAGACCAACTTAGTAGTTCGTTATGGTGAACAAAACATGCAGATACTTATATATAACCTGTGTATATAGTGTAACAACAGCAAAACTATTTGTTTATTGTTTTATGAACATAATAATTGAATCACTAATATGCACACCATAATTTTGAGTACAGCGATGGTTCACACATTTTATTATATAAATATACCACAATTCACTGTATGGAATAATATTACTGCAAAAAAACTAAGAAAAAATCAATCGGAGACATTGAAATAATTAGGTAATAATATATTTGTGGCAACTGCCGTCTGACAGCTCGGGCGGAATAGACCTCGTCTGGCGAAGGCTCTGCCAACGCCCCTATTTTGCCACACTTCCCTACCCTATTGCTGCTAAAATATGCCATCTACGATTTTTTTGTTATTTTTTCCTTGATCAGGGAACAAAAATTAACACTTCTATAAGATGAAAGAATTTTTTAGATTTTTGTTTTTTTTGTTGCGCCTATGGGTGTGAATTCCATTTGGGCCCCAAGTGGTTTGAGGGTTAATGTTCAAAATGCAAAAAATCACCACAAAAGCAGAATATCTTGTAGGCGCGATCGTCACTAAGCGGGCAGCTGTAGTAAACTGAGGCAGGTCGGCCGCGTGACCAGGAACCACGCGTTCAGTCGACCCGAACGTGTACCAACGAATATTGGATGTCGAGTCGCATTTTAAGATGAAATTTATATCGTAACTCGAAATTATCGTAAGTAGGGGCAATTGTATGTCGAGGTGCCACTGTATATGATAAAGGCATAACAATTTTTATACCAAAGCAGAGATGCAGAACTAGGAAACAAGATTGGCTCAACAGAAATTGCGAGAGGGCCAGAGATCAAAAGACACAAAAATGGAATCAATATAGGAAGAGGCCAAACCCCCAAACATACCAGCGATACAAAGATGCCAAAAACAACTACACGGCAGTGAGGAGAGAGGCAGAAAGAAATTTTGAAAAAGGGATTGTGAACCAATGTAAAACAGAACCAGATCTATTCTATAAATTCATAAACAACAAATTGCAGTTGGAGGATAATATTCAGAGGTTGAAAATGAGAAATAGATTCAATGGAAAATGAAAAATAAATGTGTGAAACATTAAACAAAAAGTTCCAAAGTGTGTTTATACAAAATGAAATCTTCAGGGAACCAGACACAATAAGAATTCCAGAGAACAACATAGAGCACATAGAGGTGTCTAGAGATGAAGTGGAAAAAATGCTCAAGATGCTAAGTAAGAACAAAGCAGCTGGTCCAGATGGAGTTCACTATGGGTTCTGAGAACCTGAGCACAGCATTCCACTTCAACTGATTTTTCAGGTATCCCTGTGTAAAGGTGCTGTAGCTGATGTGTGGAAAAAGGCTAACATCGTTCCAATCAACAAAAGTGGCAGCAGGGAAGACCCCCTCAGTTATAGACCTGTATCATTGACAAGTGTAATTGTCAAAATATTGGAAAAATAATTAAAACTAAATGGGTAGAACACCTTGAGAAAAACGACATAATATCAGACAGACAGCATGGTTTTCGATCTGGAAGATCCTGTGTAACGTATTTACTCAGTTTCTATGATCGAGCCACAGAGATTTTACAGGACAGAGATGGTTGGGTTGACTGCATCTATCTGGACCTTAAAAAGGCTTTTGACAGAGGTCAACATAAGAGGTTGTTCTGGAAACTGGAACATATTGGAGGGGTGACAGGTAAGCTTCTAACATGGATGAAAAATTTCGCTGATAGAAAAATGAGGGCTGTAATCAGAGGCAATGTATCGGATTGGAGGAATGTCACAAGTGGAGTACCACAGGGTTCAGTTCTTTCACCGGCAATGTTCATTGTCTACATAAACAATCTACGAGATGGAATACAGAATTATATGAACATGTTTGCTGATGATGCTAAGATAATAGGGAAGATAAGAAACCTAGATTGTCATGCCCTTCAAGAAGACCCTGGACAAAATAAGTATATGGAGCACCACTTGGCAAATGGAATTTAATGTGAATAAATGCCATGTTATGGAAAGTTGAATTGGAAAACATAGACCCTCACAACCTATAAATTATGTGAGAAATCTTTAAATAATTCTGACAAAGAAAGGGATCTAGTGGTGGTTCAAGATAGAAAACTGTCACCTAAGGACCACATAAACCCTTAAATGGCGCATGGCTATATACCATTTGACACCCACAGGCGCATACCAAAAACAAAAAAAAAAAAAAATACTTTTTTCTTCCTAACCTGTTAATTTGTGTTCACTGATCATGGGAAAAATATTAAAAAAATCGTAAGTGGCATATATTGCCCGCTATAGGGCGGGGAACTCTGGCAAAAAACAGGAGCTGACTCAGCGTGCGTCCCAAGCGGTCTGTTGATCGCCAGCTGTCAGGCCGGAGTTGCCACAAAGAGATAATTACCTAATTATTTCAATGTCTCTGATTGATTTTTCATAGTTTTTTGCTGTAATATTATTCAATAGTGTGTAGTTTGATATATTTATATAATAAAATGAGTGAATCATCGCTGTACTCATAAATATGGTGTGCATATTGTTGATTCAATTATGTTCATCAGTCAGTGAACAAATACTTTGTCGGTTATTACACTATATACACAGGTTATATATAAGTATCTGCATGTTTTGTTCACCATAACGAACCACTAAGTTGCCTTCGAGTCAAAAAATAACGAGGAGTGACCGCCGTGTACCAGCCAGCCACTCACGCCCTCCCTCAAGTCACCTGACTCACCCACATTCTCCTCCCACAATACTGTTTTTGCTCTTATATACAGACGTTATATATAAGTATTTACATGTTTTGTTCACCATAACTGTACATCTAAGCTTGTATGGTGAGTAAAGGCAGAAAGACGTAGGACCTCACACAGTCAGCTGATGGCTGCCGCCCTCAAGGCCAGACGCACTAATATTTCTCCTCCAACAATACTATTTGTGGTGTTATTATGCTATATACACACATTATTTATATATATATATATATATATATATATATATACAGTACAACCTCGATTCAACGTACTATATGGGACCACCCCCAGTTCGTTGGAGCGTTGGATTCGTTGCAAGAGGTGACCTTCAAGAGGCGTTTGCGTCAGTCTTTTTTTTTTCTTGTACACAATAAAAATGCATTGTATCATATTACTTACTGTACCTATATTTTACTACTCTACTAAAAATTCTGTAATTCATGTATTTACCTTATTGTTGGAGTTATGTCCATCTTGAAGTTTTGTGAAGTTGTGAATGCTCTACAGTAAATAGGTACTGCAGTGCATTAAGCCGTTAGCACTGTATTATTAAAAGTGGTTTTGCTGTATGTTGAGTACTACAATACAGTTCTTGAAAACTATTGTACATTAGAATTATTGCAACTTTAATTTTAACACTATGTACACACTTGAATTTAACACTTATTCTAATTGTTCACTTCACACACGATGTTTTTAGATGTTTGCATCAGCTTTGCTGGTGCTCGCTGCTGCTGTGTTGGCTTCAGCTGCTTTTGTGCTGGTGCTGGGTACAGCTGTGCTGGTGCTGGGTACGGCTGTGCTGGTGCTGAGTACGGCTGTGCTGGTGCTGGATACGGCTGTGCTGGTGCTGGGTACGGCTGTGCTGGTGCTGGGTACAGCTGTGCTGGTGCTGGGTACGGCTGTGCTGGTGCTGGGTACGGCTGTGCTGGTGCTGGGTACAGCTGTGCTGGTGCTGGGTACGGCTGTGCTGGTGCTGGGTACGGCTGTGCTGGTGCTGGGTACAGCTGTGCTGGTGCTGGGTACGGCTGTGCTGGTGCTGGGTACGGCTGTGCTGGTGCTGGGTACAGCTGTGCTGGTGCTGGGTAGGGCTGTGCTGGTGCTGGGTACGGCTGTGCTGGTGCTGGGTACAGCTGTGCTGGTGCTGGGTACGGCTGTGCTGGTGCTGGGTACGGCTGTACTGGTGCTGGGTACAGCTGTGCTGGTGCTGGGTACGGCTGTACTGGTGCTGGGTACAGCTGTGCTGGTGCTGGGTACGGCTGTCCTGGTGCTGGGTACGGCTGTGCTGGTGCTGGGAACGTCAACAGTGCCAGTAACATTTTGTATAATCTCATCATCTGTTAAATGACCATTGATTAAATGATTTATTAATTTTATTATTTCGAAGCCGTAGTCACTGAACTGTGGCGACGAATTGAAACGAGAAACGCATGGTGTGTGTGTACAGGGATTAGACCCGTCCACTCGCTCACGCTGGAGTTGTTCCAATAACAAATAATTTCTCAAATAGCAGATGTCTATCATATTACAGTATATTTTCGGTTTTATTTAGTTTAGTTTAATTAGGATAATAAAAAGCTATTAAAGCATTGGTTTTAGAAATGATTTATTAGTCTGAAACTTTCAAAGTCATGGGTCACTGAACTATAACGACACAGACGAAGGAAAACCAAGTGAGGTTTACAGAACAGTATTCCCTTATCTGTCCACCCTCACTCACCTTGTTTTATCACAGAAAATGTCTATAAGGAGATTTTACGACATGTAGCTAGCTAATCACGCTTCAGCCTTTAAATTAATTTACAAAGATACGTCTGCCACAAATCAGTGGGAGGTTGGGAGGGAGGTGGGCAGGCAGAGCTTGTAAGGGAGAGGCAGGGAGGGAGGCAGGCATGGAGGGAGACAGGCACGGAGGGAGGCAGGCAGAGCTTGGGAGGGAGGCAGGGAAGGAGAGGATGGAGATGGATTGATGGTAGGATGGAGGGAGGGATGGATGATTTGAGGGTGTGTGTGTGTGTGTATGGGCTGTAGGGGTGGGGGGGGGGGGGGAGGTGTGTCGGTGGTGGTGAAGGGACCGACTCGCTGATAACCCTAACTCTGACCCAGTTAACTTTTTTTTTTTTAACTTGATTTGTTTCTTCAATTCTGGATGGATGGAGGGAGAAAGGGGATGGAGGGAGGGGATGGATGGATGGATGGAGGGAGGGAGGGGATGGATGGATGGAGGGAGGGGATGGATGGATGGATGGAGGGAGGGGATGGATGGATGGAGGGAGGGGATGGATGGATGGATGGTGGGAGGGAGGGGATGGATGGATGGAGGGAGGGGATGGATGGATGGATGGATGGATGGAGGGAGGGAGGGGATGGATGGATGGATGGATGGAGGGGATGGATGGATGGAGGGAGGGGATGGATGGATGGATGGTGGGAGGGAGGGGATGGATGGACGGAGGGAGGGGATGGATGGATGGAGGGAGGGGATGGATGGATGGATGGATGGAGGGGATGGATGGATGGATGGATGGAGGGAGGGGATGGATGGATGGAGGGAGGGGATGGATGGATGGATGGTGGGAGGGAGGGGATGGATGGATGGAGGGAGGGGATGGATGGATGGATGGATGGATGGATGGAGGGAGGGGATGGATGGATGGATGGATGGAGGGGATGGATGGATGGAGGAAGGGGATGGATGGATGGATGGTGGGAGGGAGGGGATGGATGGACGGAGGGAGGGGATGGATGGATGGAGGGAGGGGATGGATGGATGGATGGATGGAGGGGATGGATGGATGGATGGATGGAGGGAGGGGATGGATGGATGGATGGATGGAGGGGATGGATGGATGGATGGATGGAGGGAGGGGATGGATGGATGGAGGGGATGGATGGATGGAGGGAGGGGATGGATGGATGGATGGAGGGGATGGATGGATGGAGGGAGGGATGGAGGGGATGGATGGAGGGAGGGGATGGATGGATGGATGGAGGGAGGGGATGGATGGATGGATGGAGGGAGGGGATGGATGGATGGATGGATGGAGGGGATGGATGGATGGATGGAGGGAGGGGATGGATGGATGGAGGGAGGGGAGGGAGGGAGGGAGGGGATGGATGGAGGGAGGGGAGGGAGGGAGGGAGGGGATGGATGGAGGGAGGGGATGGATGGAGGGAGGGGATGGATGGAGGGAGGGGATGGATGGAGGGGATGGATGGATGGAGGGAGGGGATGGATGGATGGATGGAGGGAGGGGATGGATGGATGGATGGATGGATGGATGGAGGGAGGGGATGGATGGAGGGAGGGGATGGATGGATAGATGGAGGGAGGGGATGGATGGATAGATGGAGGGAGGGGATGGATGGAGGGAGGGGATGGATGGATGGAGGGGATGGATGGATGGAGGGAGGGGATGGATGGATGGAGGGGATGGATGGAGGGGATGGATGGATGGAGGGAGGGGATGGATGGAGGGAGGGGGATGGATGGATGGAGGGGATGGATGGAGGGAGGGGATGGATGGAGGGAGGGGGATGGATGGATGGATGGAGGGAGGGAGGGAGGGAGGGAGGGGATGGATGGATGGAGGGAGGGGATGGATGGAGGGAGGGGATGGATGGAGGGAGGGGATGGATGGATGGAGGGGATGGATGGATGGATGGATGGAGGGGATGGATGGAGGGAGGGGATGTATGGATGGATGGAGGGAGGGGATGGATGGATGGATGGATGGATGGATGGAGGGAGGGGATGGATGGATGGATGGAGGGAGGGGATGGATGGATGGAGGGAGGGAATGGATGGATGGAGGGAGGGGATGGATGGATGGATGGAGGGGATGGATGGATGGATAGATGGAGGGAGGGGATGGATGGATGGAGGGGATGGATGGATGGAGGGAGGGGATGGATGGAGGGGATGGATGGATGGAGGGGATGGATGGATGGATGGATGGATGGAGGGAGGGGGATGGATGGATGGAGGGGATGGATGGATGGATGGAGGGAGGGGATGGATGGAGGGGATGGATGGATGGAGGGAGGGGATGGATGGATGGAGGGAGGGGGATGGATGGATGGAGGGGATGGATGGAGGGAGGGGATGGATGGAGGGAGGGGATGGATGGAGGGAGGGGGATGGATGGAGGGGGGGGAGGGGGGGGGGAGAGAGAGAGAGAGAGAGAGAGAGAGAGAGAGAGAGAGAGAGAGAGAGAGGGGGAGAGGGAGGGAGGGAGGGGGGGGAGAGAGGGAGGGGGGGAGAGAGGGAGGGGGGGAGGGGGGAGGGGGGAGAGAGGGAGGGAGGGAGGGGGGGAGGAGGGAGGGAGGGGGAGGGAGGGAGGGAGGGGGGGGAGGGAGGGAGGGAGGGAGGGAGGGAGGGAGGGGGGGAGGGAGGGAGGGGGGGGAGAGAGGGAGGGGGGGGAGAGAGGGAGGGGGGAGAGAGGGAGGGAGGGAGGGAGGGGGGAGGGAGGGAGGGGGGGGGAGAGAGGGAGGGGGGGGGGAGAGAGGGAGGGAGGGAGGGGGAGAGAGGGAGGGAGGGAGGAAACAAGCATGGTGTGTGTACAGGGATTAGACCCGTCCACTCACGCTAGAGTTGTTCCAATAACATACAGTAATTTCTCAAAGAGCAGATGTCTATCATGTTACAGCATATTTTCGGTTTTATTTAGTTTAGTTTAATTAGGATAATAAAAAGCTATTAAAACACTGGTTTTAGAAATTATTTATTAATATGAAACTTTCAAAAGTCATGGGTCACTGAACTATGACGACACACAGACGAAAGTGAGTGAAACCTCACTGTAAAGTGAGGTTTACAGTACAGTATTCTCTTATCTGTCCACCCTCACTCATCTTGTTTCATCACAGAAAATGTCTATAAGGAGATTTTACCACATGTAGCTAGGTAATCACGCTTCATCCTTTAAATTAATGTACAAAGATACGTGTGCCCCAAATCAGTGAACGAAAATCATGGAAACTCAGTTGTTCACTTGTGTGGATCACTCTGGCTGATGTTTGTGTGGACCATTTTGGCTGGTGTTTGTGTGGACCATTTTGGCTGGTGGTTGGTTCATATGGTTCACTTGTGTGATCCAACTTCTTATGAAGGAATTATTAATTGTAATCTGTGATAGAATGAGAAAGTTTTCCACCACTCTGTGAACTCTGTCCCAAAATCGTAAGCTTGTGGACCACTTGTGGTCCACATGTGTGGTCCATTTGTGTGGTCCACTTGTGTGATCCAACTTGTCATATGAGAGAATTATTAATTGTAATCTGTTATAGAATGGGAAAGTTTTCCACCAGTCTGTGAACTCTGTCTGGACATCGTAAGCAAATCCGAACATCCCTCGCTTCGGCGAACCATTGTTCGTCGAACCGGGTGAGTAAATTCGGCCTGAAAAGTGTGCGAACTAGCCGGAGATTCGTTGAATCGGGGTACGTTGAATCGAGGTTGTACTTATATATATATATATATATATATATATATATATATATATATATATATATATATATATATATATATATATATATATATATATATATATTATTAAATATGACCGAAAAAGTAAGATTAATAATTCTAACACGAATTTTCTCAATCTTTCGTACATTTCTTTTCACTGTTGGAGGTAATTCAAAAATTAATTCTCCAAAATTCATTTTTATTTCTAGTCTGACGCGACACGAGCGCGTTTCGTAAAACTTATTACATTTTCAAAGACTTTAGTTTACAAATACACAACTGAATAGAACTTACACATCTCCGATTTTGTTTATATCTACATTTGAGTGAGGTGGATGGGGTGAGGTGGCATTAATAGGGTATTAATTTCATCAACACAAGACAGAACAAGAGGTGGCATTAATAGGGTATTAATTTCATCAACACAAGACAGAACACGAAACAATGGGTATTGAAATGGAAGTGATTGTAGAAAGCCTATTGGTCCATATTTCTTGATGCTTCTATATTGGAGCGGAGTCTTGAGGTGGGTAGAATATAGTTGTGCATTAATTGGCTGTTGATTGCTGGTGTTGACTTCTTAATGTGTAGTGCCTCGCAAAAGTCAAGCCGCCTGCTATCGCTGTATCTATCGATGATTTCTGTGTTGTTTACTAGGATTTCTCTGGCGATGGTTTGGTTGTGGGAAGAGATTATATGTTCCTTAATGGAGCCCTGTTGTTTATGCATCGTTAAACGCCTAGAAAGAGATGTTGTTGTCTTGCCTATATACTGGGTTTTTTGGAGCTTAAAGTCCCCAAGTGGGCATTTGAAGGCATAGACGACGTTGGTCTCTTTTAAAGCGTTCTGCTTTGTGTCTGGAGAGTTTCTCATGAGTAGGCTGGCCGTTTTTCTGGTTTTATAGTAAATCGTCAGTTGTATCCTCTGATTTTTGTCTGTAGGGATAACGTTTCTATTAACAATATCTTTCAGGACCCTTTCCTCTGTTTTATGAGCTGTGGAAAAGAAGTTCCTGTAAAATAGTCTAATAGGGGGTATAGGTGTTGTGTTAGTTGTCTCTTCAGAGGTTGCATGGCGTTTCACTTTCCTTCTTATGATGTCTTCGACGAAACCATTGGAGAAGCCGTTGTTGACTAGGACCTGCCTTACCCTACAGAGTTCTTCGTCGACTTGCTTCCATTCTGAGCTGTGGCTTAGAGCACGGTCGACATATGCGTTAACAACACTCCTCTTGTACCTGTCTGGGCAGTCGCTGTTGGCATTTAGGCACATTCCTATGTTCGTTTCCTTAGTGTAGACAGCAGTGTGGAAACCTCCGCTCTTTTCCATGACTGTTACATCTAGAAAGGGCAGCTTCCCATCCTTTTCCATCTCGTAAGTGAAACGCAGCACGGAACTCTGCTCAAATGCCTCCTTCAGCTCCTGCAGATGTCTGACATCATGTACCTGTGTAAAAATGTCGTCAATATACCTGCAGTATATGGCCGGTTTCAAGTTCATGTCGACTAAGACTTTTTGCTCGATGGTACCCATGTAGAAGTTTGCAAACAGGACACCTAGGGGAGAACCCATGGCGACCCCATCTACTTGCTTATACATGTGCCCATCCGGGCTCAAGAAGGGTGCCTCTTTAGTACAAGCTTGGAGTAGTTTCCTTAGGATATTTTCGGGTATGTCAAGAGGAGTACAGGCTGGATCACGATACACTCTGTCGGCTATCATCCCGATTGTCTCGTCCACAGGTACGTTGGTAAACAGCGATTCTACGTCCAACGAGGCTCTTATCCCTGTGGCCCGTGTGCCCCGCAGTAAGTCAACAAATTCCTTTGGAGACTTCAGGCTGAAGGCGCAAGGAACATAAGGAGTCAGCAGGCCGTTGAGTTGCTTCGCCAGTCTGTACGTGGGTGTGGGTATCTGGCTAATGATTGGCCGAAGTGGGTTTCCAGGCTTGTGTGTCTTGACATTTCCATACGCATATCCAGGTTTATATTCCCCAATGATCTTTGGCAGGTGGAGTCCGGATTTCTTGGCGTTCACAGTTTCGATCAGTTTGTTGACCTTTGCTTTCAATTCGGCTGTAGTGTCCTTCGTTACCCTTTGGAACTTAGTTTGGTCAGATCGAAACTGTGAACGCCAAGAAATCCGGACTCCACCTGCCAAAGATCATTGGGGAATATAAACCTGGATATGCGTATGGAAACGTCAAGACACACAAGTCATGTCTCCCCAGTCGTTTTCCTGGCATCTCCTTTGGTCGGTTTTGCCTGCACTTGCTGCTATGTTGGGGGGGGGGGGTCGGTTTCCTCCGCTTCATTTCCTTGTGCGTTCCCTTGTTTTCCTCCTTTGCCACAGGGGTGTTCTGCATGTGTTCCTTGGCTTCTTGGGCGTTTTTTTCAGCCTGTGTCCTGTGGTGTGCTTCTTTGTCTCGGTCTGTTGCAGTTGCTCGTACCTCTTGGTTCGGGTACTGTTTCTGACGGCAACCCTTCCGCCTTTGGTTTCCTAGCTTGCCCTGCCGGTTGGTTTTTCGGGGTCTTGTGATGTCTCGCGTCGGACCCGTCGTTTCTGAACTCCTAGTGGGCTTGCTTGCTTTGGGGAGTTTTTCTGTTCGGCAGACGTTCCATCTCCTTGTTCTGCCTGGGCTTCGGTGGTCGCGCCCGAGATCGTCAAGCTTGGCTCAGAGGGACCTTGTCGGGGCTGCTTACATTCTGCCTCGCGGTCTCGCCCCTGGTTGGTGGTCGGGTGGCTTCGTGGTAGGTGTCCCACCTGCGTACTTCTCTTGGTGGCAGTATGGGGTATTTTGGCGGTCCTTCCTTTTCCTGTCCCTTCTTAGGTGGCTACTCTTGTTAGCGTCGGCTTGGTTTTCTGATGGGGGTTGGGGGCCGTCGTCTTGCCACATACTGTCGCCTCTTTTCGTGCGGTGCTGGCGGAGCCTCTTCGGCTTGCTTTCGGTTTTGGTGTTGCTTCTGCACCGTTGGTAAGCTGTCTCGTGCGTCGTTTTGCCTCCGGCCTGTTCATGCGCCGCTTGCACCGTCCTGGTCTCTGGTCAGCGTGCTGTCTTCTCCTCGGTTGGTAGTGCCCCTTCGGTTCTGGTTTGTTTTTTCGTCGGCTCTTTTTCCTTTTGGCATTTGCCTCTGGGGGTCAGGTTACCGAGTTTTCTTGCTCCTTCGGTTTTAGCGTTTTGGTTGTTTGGTGGCAGCAGTCTCCATCTTTTCTGGCACGGGGTGGGGCTGCTGTGTTCTGGAGGGGTCCATGGTTTGTTGGTGCTTGTTTGGTCGGGCCGGGGGTGTGTCGTGTTTTGTGTTCAGTGGCGGCCCTCCGCTGTTGTTTACGTGCCACGGCATCTGTGTCCGGGGCGGGTTTTGCGTTGATCCGGTTCTGTTCTTCCTGGTTCGCGGGTGATGGTGTCTCGGGTTGTCAGCTGTGTTCTTGCGGCTGAGCTGCCTGTGTTCTTCCCTCATGCCCGTGGCGTTCGTGGCTTTGCAGCTCTCGCTGCCGTCTGAGCGACGTGTCTTTGCGGTCCTTCGGGCATGGATCTATGGTGTTCGTACGGGGGCCTTGCTGCTCGTTGTTCTCGTGTTGTTCCGGGACTTTTCGGGGCAGTGGCGACTTGGGTTGGCGTTTGCTGCCGGTTGTCTCGCTTCCGTGGGGGGGGGGGGGTGCGTGGTGTCCGCCTCCCGGTTCCGTCCCTTTGACCTTTCTCTGAGGGTAGTTAGCTCCAGGAAGCCGACGGGGCTTCCCCCCAGAAAACCAGTGTTGAATGTAATGAAACGCCATTTTCTGGGTGAGACCCGGAGGCTCCCCGGCAACCCTCCCTCCCTCCGGTCGGCGGTTTTCGCATGTTTTGACATCCAGCCTCAGAACTGATGGGTGGATAGCCGGCGTGGGAGGTCTGCGCAGCTCCCCCCCTCCTGGGGAGGGGGGGAGCTGCGCAGACAGCAGCACGGTGACGTGTGACGTCATACTAGTTTGCTTGTTTTCTGTTGGGAAGTTCTATCCACTAGTTCGGCTTTAGGTAGCAATTTTAACCAGAATAAGGGTTTGTTTTGGAATGCTTACCTTTCTGGATGCTTGACCCGGTCAATGGCAGACAGAATGCTTCCAACCACATGGGGGTTTCTATAGGCCATTGCTTCCCTTGCTCTCTGAGGGGGCCAGGTTCTGGCTGTGGTCCCCAGTAGGCCCTAGAACTCCATACACATGACTGATGCCAAAGTCTGACATTAGCTTATCAGCCTGGTAAAGCTTCGGGGAGCCTCCGGGTCTCACCCAGAAAATGGCGTTTCATTACATTCAACGCTGGTTTTTTTTTTTGGGGGGGGGGGACTTAACCAGTATAATATTGGTTTCTATTATGTTTAAAAGTGCAGTAATTAAATATATATGTGTGGCTATATGATATATTCCTTAATTTATATTTTTTGACATAAAGATTCTTTGTAGATAGGAGCTGTTTTGGACCTCATAAATGGCTGTGTTGGTACATTTGCTTTTGTAATCAACCAACTGGCAAAATTGAAGCTTATTAGTTGCTTGGAGGATGAAGACAGTACACTTTGCGCTGATCAGAGTAAAAAATATGGTAAGTTTTTTCTTTAAAGTTTTATTTCAAACACATTTTTACATTAAATATTTTTAATGACTAAATTGCTGTCATTATTGAAGAAATTTTTGTTACCAGAATTACCATGATTCCATGATAATTACAAATCCTTTTAAGTATTTTTCTGTGGGGAGCCCCTACAGCTCCCTGGAGCTTATCGGTCTAATGTATGTTATATTAGACCGGGACATTAGCTAATGAGTTCAGACCTACCAGGGACCACTGCCAGACCTGGCCCCTTCAGAGAGGTTTCAGGGAGCAATGACCCTGGAAACCCCCTTGTGGTTGGGGTTATCTGCCATCGACCGGGGTTAGGCACCCAGAAAGGTATGCATAACAAAACAAACCCCACATGGTAAAAAACTAAAATAGAAAACGGTACAGAGAGGTAGAAACTCCCTACAATCCCAAGGAAACAAGCAAACGAGCAAACATCACACTTTACTGTTGAGCCGATCGTCCGCGTAGCCCTCCCCGCCACGAGAGGGGGAGGGGGGGAGCCCCAGACCTCACCACGCCGGCTGCCTAGCATCAGTTCGTAAGCTAATGTCAATCGGGATAGACGCTTCTCTGGCCTCAGTTTCCTAGGTGGTGTTTGCCTTGTGTGGCGTTCACTGCCGTGTGTTGTGTTGTGTGGTGGCCAGGTGTTCATCAGTACCGGGGCTGCATGCACTTAGGGGATTCCTTCCCTAAGCGCCCTGTGAGTACTGCCTCTACGTGACAAGGTTATCTTCCCTGGGTCGTTTGGGAACCATTCCCATAGAGGTTCTTGCTACTCGACATTTGCCTCGCCCTTGGGGCCAACTGGGGCTTGGGGCCCTTGTTTGGCCCTGGGTAGGGACTGGTATTATGCTGGTTAGGGCATCAAGGTTTTGTGCAACCTGCCACCTAAGTGGCGACCGGTTCCTGTTGTCTCTGGGGGACGATGTACTTTTGCGGAGTTTTTCTTTTATTTTTACAGTATCCACTCAATTTAACGGCCTATATGGGGCTGTACCCTGGTCGTTATTTCTGGAGCTCCGTTATTTCCGAAGTTAAGTAGGGTCGGGTAATTTTTCAAGTAACATTCAGGTAGGATATATTTTATACTGTATAACTAAAATTAAATAAAGTTTATTGTGTAATTGCGTTCCAATTTAGTGCCACGCCGACGATTAAGCCAGCTGGTGGCTGCTGCATGGATGATGTGTGAACATGGTCTGATCAAGTCCAGATGGGTGGGAAAAAATTGGTTCATTCCTTTGTATTGCAAAATATTTCGGGTATCAATCAGTGATTGTTAATATTTTCTCAATAAAATTTTAGACATGTGTTTTGTTTTACCCTGAACAGTGAAGGTAATGTATTTTTAATGTTATGACACAGGCTGTGGCGGCCAGGCCATACAATGGCGATTGAGCCTTATCACTATGTAACTGAGAGCTAGCCAAGACAAAATATTTTGAGCTCACCTTTTCTCTGCTAACGATAGAATATACATTTGCAGAGACTAATATGTAGCTTTTGTTGAAAAAACAATTAATATGTTGTAATACTATAATAAAATTGGTAAATTGACTTACTTTTAATGAAGCTGAAGATTACGAAGCTGTGAAGATTACGTCATCCTCTGCAGCGCTTGTTTTATATTGTTTATATTGTATACAGGGTACATACAGTATGTACACTTATTTTCAAGCATTCACTTCACACAACAGTTAGGCTTACTACTAATTCACATGAGTTCTAATTCTACTTCACTATTGAAAATTATTTCTACTGTATATTTACACTGTACAGTATCTTTTTGTCAAGGCTTAATTAATCATTAACACTTACAATACTGTACTCGATCAACACTTTTTACACTAATTTATATGCCTTTCAATCATATTTTATATCGTTAGTGGATGACTTGTCACGACTTGTCGATGGGAATTCAGCATAGGCAGGTGCAACATGGCTTGCAGAGCATTTGTTGCTGGCGGATGCTCCATGACTTGTTGATGGGAACTCAGCATCGGCGGGTGCAGCATGACTTGTTGATGGGAACTCAGCATCGGCGGGTGCAGCATGACTTGTAGTGCATTCGTTGCCAGCGGATGCTCCACGACTTGTCGATGGGAATTCAGCATCAGCGGGTGCAGCATGGCTTGTAGAGCATTTGTTGCCAGCGGATGCTCCATGACATGTCGATGAGAATTCAGCATCGGTGGATGCAGCATGGCTTGTAGAGCATTCGATGCAGCGGAGGCTGCACGACTTGTTGATGGGAATTCTGCATCGGCGGGTGCAGCATGGCTGGTCGACGAAGATTTTTCACGAACTGTTGAAATCATGAATTTATCTATTTTTGTCTGAATCTGATTTTCTCTGGCTAACGTTCTGAGACATTGCTTAAAGGCTGTAAAGTGTACATAAAAATTTCCAACAACCTCATGTTTTCTTTTTCTTGAATATTTAATGAGTTCCTCAATTTGTTCCAATCTTTTCTGATATCCGTCACCTCTAGGCTCTGCCTAGAGGTGACGGATATCAGAAAATATGATATGCCTCACCAACGGACGGATATGCCTCACCAACATCGTCCGAGTCATCATCAGAGTCATCAGAGTCATCATTTCCAAGAACACTTTGCGCAATCTGTTCTTCAGTTAACAATTTATAACAAGGATCATAATCATTTTCTAACCATTCATTGGTATCATTCACTTGTACACCCTGACCAGCTTGGAGCAACATTGTTTGGATTGTTTCTTCAAACCCTTCAAAATCATTGGCTTCATTTTCAAAACTTTCGAATTCACTATCAGATACTGCTGCGTCACATCTAGGTCTCTCTGTTAACAGTTTCTTCCATGAATTTGTTAGTGTGGTTTCTTTCACTTTATTCCAAAGCCTAGCCCAGTGGAATATTGCTTCCCTGATTGTGTACTTTTCTGGGGGGAGCCCCGTCGGCTCCCCGGAGCTTTACCGGCTGATATGCTAATGTCAGACTTTGGCATCAGTCATGTGTATGGAGTTCTAGGGCCTACCAGGGACCACGAGCCAGAACCTGGCCCCCTCAGAGAGGCAAAGGGAGCAATGGCCTATAGAAACCCCCGTGTGGTTGGAAGCATTCTATGTCTGCCATCGACCGGGTCAAGCATCCAGAAAGGTAAGCATTCCAAAACAAACCCCTATTCTGGTGAAAATTGCTACCTAAGCCGAACTAGTGGATAGAACTCTTCAACAGAAAACAAGGAAACTAGTATGACGTCATACGTCACCGCGCCGCTGTCTGCGCAGCTCCCCCCTCCCCAGGAGGGGGAAGGGGGAGCCCCAGACCTCCCACGCCGGCTATCCACCCATCAGTTCTTCGGCTGATGCTATAGGCAATGGTTATGTGCTCCGGCTCCAGTGGTTGTTTCAGCACTGTACCTAGGGTGTGGTGTCTGTTTTCTAGGTGGTGCGTGAGCCGGGAGTGATTCTTCAGTACTCGGGCTGCATGCGCCTAGGGTTCCCTTCCCTAGGTGCCCTGTAAGTACTGCCCTTGGGGCTTGGGGCCACCTTCCACAAGTTCCTTGAGTCCTGCCCCTGCTTGGCCGTTTACTGCTTGGTTTTCGGCCGCTCTTTGTGTGCTCGGGGGTTCTGTCTCCCTTGTTCGCCTTAGAGTAAGGGGCAGTGTTTGCACTGGTGGGGCGCGGGGTACTGTGCAGCTTGTCTTTACCAATCATAGCGGCCGGCTCTGTTCCGCTTGGGTACGCTGTCCTCTTGCGGGGTTTTCTTTTTCTTTTTGTTTATCTACCTGATGGGGGGGGGGGTCTGCCTTCGTTCTTGCCCCTTGTGTCCCTTGTGTTCTGAGTATTTTCTGGTGGTGCCCCCTGCTAGGTCCCCGTGAGTGTACACGTCCCGGGGGTTCAGCTCTTAGAAAGTTGTTTGGTAGCTTTGGGTGCCGGTTAGCAGTACCCTGCCTGGGACTACCTGAGCGCGAGTCCTCTTAAAGTAAACGCTCGGGACCCTGGGAAACCCCTGGGGGCGCGCGGGTCCGATGGATGTGACCCCAGAGCCCCCACCTCGCTTCCAGCGAGTTTAAGGGTTGCTCTCACCTTTTGTCTCTGGGTGACTCTCTGTTTTGCCTCTGTCTGCTGCCTGTGGGGTCGGTGACACCTTCGACCCGGAGTCCTGCGAGTTTGGTTGCTCGTTGTGGCTCAGTTACCCAGTTGTGCTAACACAGCGGGTGCGGGCAGCAGGGGCGTTGCACTTGAGCCTTGGTGGTGGCAACGTTCTCGTGGTTTCCTCCCCGGGAGCCCCGGGGCTACCCCGTTGTAGTTCGTTTTGGGACTTGGGGGTGTTGGTTGCTTCGGTTCCATCCACGCCCCCTTGTCTTTTCCCCTGGTTCACCCTTCCTGCCTGCATCCGGTTCCTTACGGTCTGTAGGTTCGGGGCGGGGTTTTTGGTGGTGTTGAGACTCGGGCAGTCTCGGGGAATTCCCCTTCCGGGGTAGTGACGGGGGCATTTGGGCCTGTTCCTCCAGCCGTGTTGTATGAGTCTGCCAGTGGGCTCCCTTCCTTAGTGTTTTCACGGCTGCCCCGGTTTTCTGGTACGGCCGGGGCTTTGGGGGAACGGCTTGGCCCCGGGGCCTGTTGTGTAGGTTCCCGGGGCTGGGGAGGGGCTGACTTGGGGGGGCCTTGGCCCCGTTAGACCCCGTGGGGGTTTTTATCCCCCTCTAGGCGGGGCTTGTGGTTACGCGGAGTGGGGTCTTTCCTCCCCACTTGCCGTACGTGCTGTTGGACGTCGGCCCCTCCCCGGGCTCGGTTCCTTGGCCTTTGAGTCGGTTGGTTCCGTCCTGTGGGTGGATGTTTCCTCTCCCCCCCTTTTTGGGACGGTGTTTTTGTCATGTTTCCCCGTTCGATGGGGTTCTGCGTGACTTCTGATCTCGGGTGCGCCTGCGCCTTCGTGTGCCTTCGGGACTAGTGTTGGCTTCTGTGTTCTCGAGGGTATGGGAAGGTTTTTCGCTACTTCCCGCATTATTGGAACGTCTGTCGGCTCCTCGTACTTGTCGCCCTGTTGGGCTACTTGTCGCCCGGTTGGGCTACTTGTCGCCCGGTTGGGCTACTTGTCGCCCGGTTGGGCTACTTGTCGCCCGGTTGGGCTACTTGTCGCCCGGTTGGGCTACTTGTCGCCCGGTTGGGCTACTTGTCGCCCGGTTGGGCTACTTGTCGCCCGGTTGGGCTACTTGTCGCCCGGTTGGGCTACTTGTCGCCCGGTTGGGCTACTTGTCGCCCGGTTGGGCTACTTGTCGCCCGGTTGGGCTACTTGTCGCCCGGTTGGGCTACTTGTCGCCCGGTTGGATTCCTTTTTGGGCTCTGTGCTGCTTTGGCCAGTTTTCTTGTTCCTGCTTCCTCTTTTGGCTCCTTTTCTCGTGCCTTCCCGCAGGGAGGGTGTGCGGTTCGGCCAGCGTGTTATGCGCATGCGCCGTGGAGTTTGTTTTGGTCTGGGCGGTGTTAAAGTGCTGGGGTTTTGCGCCCTTTTTTGCTACAGTGCTTCGCCTCTCGTTCTTCTCCCTGGCTGCGGTATGTGCCCCTTCGCGCCGGGGGTGTCCTGGTTCCCTGTTGTGGGGAGGACACCGCGGTTTTCCCTGTGTCATGGGTGTGGACCGCCTCCTTCGCCTCTCCCTGTTCTCCTGCGGGTCCGGCAGGGTCCGGCTCTGGCGTCTTCACCTGGCGGTGCTCTCAAGTTCTTCTGGGCACGGTTGAGTCGTGTCAAGTTCGTGCCACCATTCGCCAGGTGAGTTTCTGCAGTCTGGCGTCTTTTGGCCGGGCGCTGGATGCGGCGGTGTTTCTATACCTGTCTTTATTTAGGTATATTTTGTACGACTGAGACCGTTCGCACACCAGTGACTGTCCCTTATCACCCTTTCCTGTCCCCCCTCATGTGCATGTCCAACCCATGCTGGTGTCATTCAGGGGACCCTCCCTTTTTAATGTTGTGAGGTGTGGGGGTTGTAGGGTTGGTTCTGTACTCACCTGGTGAGGCTCCTGGCTGTGCTTGCAGGATTTGAGCTCTGGCTCTTGGGTCCCGCCTATCTGGTAGAACTTGCGGGATAGTACCAGTGGAGTGCAGTGGTGCTATTGGCACTTTTGGGGGACACTGTATTACCATCAGTGGTCTGTGCTTGTTACACGACCTACTTGCGAGCATAAGCCTTCTTGCTGGTTCGTCCGTGGACTTCCAGGGCGCACTGGCCTGTTTTCGTATGGCAGTTCCGGCCCGTCCTGGTTGTGGGGGTATGTGGACCGGTGGACTGCTCCTAGCAGCTGCCTGGTGGGCCATCCTCTGGCCGGTCTGGCCTAGCCTTGGACCGGGCTTCAGGTGTAAAAGAGCTCCCAGTACCTCATCCAGCAGGTATCGAGCGGGGTTTCTCCGCCGTCGGTCGCCTGGTGCAGGTTTCTGGGCCTGCAAAGTTTTTGTCGTGTCTCCGTTGGCCCTGTCTGGGGTCTGCCTGCTCCGTTCTCTGCCTTTGCAGAGGGGAGTTGCTATTTACAAGTTGCTGCTGCTGCTGCACATGTGCTTTGGTACCGTGTTTCACGGTGGCGTGTCCTTGTTCCTGTGTCCGGTTGTGGAGTGGCACTTTGCTGCCGTTTTGTGCCTGGGGATTGCGTGCGGTTTTTGTCCCTGCCTGATTGTCCACCCCTGGTTGTTCTCCTGGGTTTTTTTGTGCTTCTGCTCTTTCTTCCTGCCTCCTCTGCAGCAGGGATGTTCTGCGTGTATTCTTAGGCGTTGGTCAGCCTGTGTCCTGTGATGTGCTTCTTTGTCTCGGTCTATTGCAGTTGTTCGTGCCCCTTGGTTCGGGTCCTGTTCTGGCGGCGACCCTTCCGCCTTCTTTGGTTTTCCTGCCCTGCCGTTTTTTTTTTTTTTTTTTTTTTTTTTTTTTTTTTTTTTTTTTGGGGGGGGGGGGGGGGTTCTTGCGATGTCTCGCGTCGGACCCGTCGTTTCTGAACTCCTGGCGGGCTTGCATGCTTTGGGGAGTTTTTCTGTTCGGCAGACGTTCCATCTCCTTGTGCCGCCTGGGTTTCGGTGGTCGCGCCCGAGATCTTCTCGCGGCTCCGCCTTTTTCCTGGGCTCGGGGGGGCCTTGTCAGGGCTGCTTATGTTCTGCCTTGTGGTCTTGCCTCCGGTTGGTGGTCGGGTGGCTTCGTGGTAGGTGTCCCACCTGCGTGCCTCTCTTGGCGGCAGTATGGGGTATTTTGGCGGTCCTTCCTTTTCCTGTCCCTTCTTAGGTGGTTACTCTTGTTGGCTTGGTTTACTCTCGGCTTGGTTTTCTAGTGGGGGTTGGGGGCCGTCGTCTTGCCACATACTGTCGCCTCTTTTCGTGCGGCGCAGGCGGAGCCGCTTCAGCTTGCTTTCGGTCTTGGTGTTGCTTCTGCACCGTTAGTCAGCTGTCTTGTGCGTCGTTTCACCTCCGGCCTGTTCGTGCGCCGCTTGCACCATCCTGGTCTCTGGTCAGCGTGCTCTGTCTTCTCCTCGGTTGGTAGTGCCCCTTCGGTTCCGGTGTGTTTTTTCGTCGGCTCTTTCCTTTGGGCCTTTGCCTCTGGGGGTCGGTTCGCTGAGTTTTCTTGCTCCTTCGGTTTTAGCGTTTTGGTTGTTTGATGGCAGCAGTCTCCATCTTTTCTGGCGCGGGGTGGGGCTGCTGCATTCTGGAGGGGTCCAGGGTTTGTTGGTGCTTCGTTGGTCGGGCCGGGGGTGTCGTTTGTGTGTTCAGTGGCGGCCCTCCGCTGTTGTTTGCATGCCACGGCGTTTGGGTCCGGAGCGCGTTTTGCGTTGATCCGGTTCTGTTCTTCCCGGTTCGCGGGTGATGGTGTCCCGGGTGGTCAGCCGTGTTCTTGCAGCTAAGCTGCCTGTGTTCTTCCCTCATGCCTGTGGCGTTCGTGGCTTCGCTGCTCTCGCTGCCGTCTGGGCGACGTGGCCTTGCAGTCTTTCGGGCATGGATTTTTGGTGTTCGTGCAGGGGCCTTGCTGCTCGTGGTTCTCGTGTTGTTCCCGGGATTTTCGGGGCTGTGGCGCCTTGGGTTGGCATTTGCTGCCAGTTGTCTCGCCTCCTTGGGGGGTGCGTGGTGTCTGCCTCCCGGTTTTGTCCCTTTGACCTTCCTCTGTGGGTAGTTAGCTCTGGGGAGCCGATGGGGCTCCCCCCAGAAAACCAGCGTTGAATGTAATGAAACGCCATTTTCTGGGTGAGACCCGGAGGCTCCCCGGCAACCCTCCCTCCCTCCGGTCGGCGTTTTTCGCGTGTTTTGACATCCAGCCTCAGAACTGATGGGTGGATAGCCGGCGTGGGAGGTCTGGGGCTCCCCCTTCCCCCTCCTGGGGAGGGGGGAGCTGCGCAGACAGCGGCGCGGTGACGTATGACGTCATACTAGTTTCCTTGTTTTCTGTTGAAGAGTTCAATCCACTAGTTTGGCTTAGGTAGTAATTTTCACCAGAATAGGGGTTTGTTTTGGAATGCTTACCTTTCTGGATGCTTGACCCGGTCGATGGCAGACATAGAATGCTTCCAACCACACGGGGGTTTCTATAGGCCATTGCTCCCCTTGCCTCTCTGAGGGGGCCAGGTTCTGGCTCGTGGTCCCCGGTAGGCCCTAGAACTCCATACACATGACTGATGCCAAAGTCTGACATTAGCATATCAGCCGGTAAAGCTCCGGGGAGCCTCCGGGTCTCACCCAGAAAATGGCGTTTCATTACATTCAACGCTGGTTTTTTAGATTTTCTAGTGTTCTTTGAGCCCTTGTATCATTTCCTGTCAATTCATCTTCCTCGCTAGGTAAAACAACTAAAACATCTTCAAGCATTGCTGTTTGGTACATATGTTTAGCAGCAAGGATAACACCTTGGTCCATGGGCTGAATCAAGGATGTTGTGTTTGGTGGAAGTGCCATGCATTTTATTCTGCCATCCCTTGAAATTAACTTGCTAATAGGATGAGCAGAGGCATTATCTAGCAGCAACAATGCCTTAACCTCACTGGCCTTTATTCCACATTTGTTGATCTGGAATTCTCTAACTTCTTTGCAAAAGTGGTTTTCAAACCAGTCCGTAAATATTGTTTGATTAAACCATGATTTCTTAGAACTGTAATATATTACGGGTAGTGTCTGCATTATATTTTTTAAGGCTCGAGGATTTTTAGACTTGCCTACCATGGCACATTTTGTCCTGTGAGAGGCATCAGCATTAGCACAGAGCAAGACTGAGAGTCGTTCCTTGCTTATCTTTCGTCCAGGAATATTTTCCTGCATCCTACTGGTTAAGGATGTACTTGGTACAGCTCGCCACATAAACCCAGTCTCGTCAGCATTATTTACTTGATATTTGCTTAAATTATTACTGACAATGTACTCGTTTAATTTAGCCTTGAATGAACCAACATTAGTGGGATCAGCACTTGACGCCTCACCAGAAATTTTTTGGGTGTTTGAAATGTTATGCCGAGCCTTAAATCTTCCAACCCACCCATCACTTGCATTGAAATCTTTTATACCTAATTGAATGGCAAGTTTACTTGCTGCAACTTTAAGCTCTTCATATCGTATTGCCATGCCAATTGTGCGGTGCTGAATAAACCACTTATACACTGCAGCATCCAATTGTGGATACTGACCAGACTTTACTGTTTTTCTTGAATATGCAGCACCAGAAGTAGCACACTCTGTTAAACCTGGAACTTCAAGAACAAGAGGTCATAGATTTAAACTAGCTAAACACAGATGCTGAAGAAATATAAGAAAATTCACTTTCGCAAACAGAGTGGTAGATGGTTGGAACAAGTTAGGTGAGAAGGTGGTGGAGGCCAAGACCGTCAGTAGTTTCAAAGCGTTATATGACAAAGAGTGCTGGGAAGACGGGACACCACAAGCGTAGCTCTCATCCTGTAACTAGGTAATTACACTTAGGTAATTACTCTGTTGTGCTCACATATTTTAATAGAGTACCCTTCTGTTTCTTGATGTCACTTACTGTACTTTTCCCGATGTTAAACTCTGCTGCTGCTCGTGCTTGAGAATATCCTTTATTGAGTTTCTTAATTAACTCCAGCTTCTGTGCAACCGTCAGGCGCTTCCTTTGGGTAACTTTTGGCAGTTTGTAAATTAAAAAGATTACAATTAACAGTACAGTACTGTAATATCCTTCACAATTGAAGCTAGCAGCGCGAGTTCACAGTAAACAATGGGAACACATGGCCTGGCGCAGTACATTCTAGGTCCGTGGGAAAAAAAATACCTAGTGCCTATACTATAAAAGGTATTTAATAAGAAAACAAAGACTTTCGCTTAATAAAAACTGTTTCAAAATATTTTATTAATAATAATTAAAAATTTTCTTCATTAAACTGAATCATTTTAAAAGAAAATTAAGATGTAATATACGACTCTGGATGATCGAGGTCGGTGGCTTGGTCGCCATGTGAGGGGACGCCGATGCCACAAGAAACCCAATACCGACCGTCGGTAATATCGACTGCCAGACCGGTATATGAGGCTCCAGATACCGGTCTCCCAAACCGGTCGTTATTACCGGCAGATCGGTATAAAAGAGGCCGTTAAATTGAGTGGATACTTTTGCATTTGCCTGGTGGGTATCTGCCTAGTGTGGCTATAGCTCCACTGGTAGTGTTTGGTGGCCCTCTGCTAGGCCCCATGTTTGTACACGTCGCAGGGGTTTTCAGTGTTGTCCTCTACCCCCCTTGTTAGTTTTGGGTTTTAACCGGTTAGCAACACCTTGCCTGGGCTTCCCGTAGTTGTTATCCTATGAGCCCTGGAAAACCCTGTCAGGGCTCGGTGGACCATTGAATTTGTCTTCCGGGTTCCAACCCGGAAGACAAATACGGGTCTTGTACGGGTTTGTTGGTTGCTGTTCCCTTGTCTCAGGGTGACAGTCACCACTTTTACCTCCGTCATGTTGCCTGTTGGGTCACTGACACCTTGACCCGGAGTCTTGGCGAGAGAGATTCTCTGCTTATTCTCCAGTACTCTCCTGATCTTATTACTGTTCAGAGTACAGGTAGCATCCGTGTTGCAAGCTAGGTTAGGTTGCTGCAACACGCTAGGTTGGTTTCCCACTCAGATGCCCTGGGGCCGCCCCATTTTGGTTGGGTGCTGTTCGCCCCTTTCCCTCCCTGTTCCCGGCTCCGGACCGTCTTCGGGTTTCGGGGTCAGGGCGGGGTTTAGTTGGGGCCGAGACTTGGGCGGTTTCGGGGGCTGCCCCGTTCGGGTTTGGGACGGAGGTTTTCGAGCCTGTTCCTCCTGCCAAGGCTTCTGGGTCTTACCAGCGGCCCTTTCTTGCGGCCTTTCCCATGGACTCTTCCTTTTCTTTAAGGACAGGGGGCGGCTCTGCTCCGGGGCCTCTGTTGCGGGTTCCCGAGGCTGTGGGGGATGCCTGCTAGCAGTTCTGGGGCTGTTTGCCCTTGCCTGGGGTTTTCTGCTGCTGGGCGGAGTTTTTCGCCCATCTAGTCTGCTTGCTTCCCACTTTTGCTGGCGTGTTTTCGTATCTTTTGCGTCGGTCACAGCCCCCTGTTCTGGTGGCCATTTTCTTTCTGCCGGTTTCCCGGCGTGGCCACCAGGGCGGCATGGCGGTTTGTTTATATGCGCCTGGGTGTACAAGCGAGTGTCTTGGGTGAGTTTTTTCACCTCTTTCAGGGGTTTTATTCTCCTGTTATCGTTTCTTTGCTTTTCAGGCATTGCCTTGTTCCTCTCTTGTGGGGGTTTGGAGTCATCATTTTGCCGCATACTGTCACCTCGTATTGCGCGGCGCTGGCGGAGCCGCTTCCGCTTGCGTTCGGTGTTGACGTTACTTCTAAGCCGTTCCGCACGCTATCTCGTGCGTTGTTTCACCTCCGGCCTGCTCATGCGCTGCCTGTGCTGTCCTGGTCTTTGGGCAGAGTACTCTTTTCTTCTCCTCAGTTTATGGTGGCTCCTCCTGTTCTGGTTTTCTGCTCCTTCAGTCGGGGCGGTAGGTTTGTTCGTCTCCAGCCGTCTACTTCTTGTCTGGCAAAGATTGAGACTGCTGTTTTCCGGAGGGGTCTTTGGGGTTTTGATGGATGTTTGATTCGGCCGGGGATGCATCGTGTTTTGTGGCCTGTGGCGGTTCTCCACCGTTTTTTGCGTAATTACCTAAGTGTAGTTACAGGATGAGAGCTACGCTCGTGGTGTCCCGTCTTCCCAGCACTCTTTGTCATATAACGCTTTGAAACTACTGACGGTCTTGGCCTCCACCACCTTCTCACTTAACTTGTTCCAACCGTCTACCACTCTATTTGCGAAGGTCAATTTTCTTATATTTCTTCGGCATCTGTGTTTAGCTAGTTTAAATCTATGACCTCTTGTTCTTGAAGTTCCAGGTCTCAGGAAGTCTTCCCTGTCGATTTTATCAATTCCTGTTACTATTTTGTACGTAGTGATCATATCACCTCTTTTTCTTCTGTCTTCTAGTTTTGGCATATTTAATGCTTCTAACCTCTCCTCGTAGCTCTTGCCCTTCAGTTCTGGGAGCCACTTAGTAGCATGTCTTTGCACCTTTTCCAGTTTGTTGATGTGCTTCTTAAGATATGGGCACCACACAACAGCTGCATATTGTAGCTTTGGCCTAACAAAAGTCATGAACAATTTCTTTAGTATATCGCCATCCATGTATTTAAATGCAATTCTGAAGTTAGAAAGCATCGCATAGGCTCCTTGCACAATATTCTTTATGTGGTCCTCAGGTGATAGTTTTCTATCTAGAACCACACCTAGATCTCTTTCTTTATCAGAATTCTTTAAAGATTTCTCACATAATATATAGGTTGTGTGGGGTCTATGTTCTCCTATTCCACATTCCATAACATGACATTTATTAACATTAAATTCCATTTGCCAGGTGGTGCTCCATATACTTATTTTGTCCAGGTCTTCTTGAAGGGCATGACAATCATCTAAATTTCTTATCCTTCCTATTATCTTAGCATCATCAGCAAACATGTTCATATAATTCTGTATACCAACTGGTAGATCATTTATGTACACAATAAACATCACTGGTGCAAGAACTGAACCCTGTGGTACTCCACTTGTGACATTTCTCCATTCCGATACATTGCCTCTGATTACTGCCCTCATTTTTCTATCGGTCAGAAAATTTTTCATCCATGATAGAAGCTTCCCTGTCACCCCTCCAATATTTTCCAGTTTCCAGAACAACCTCTTATGTGGAACTCTGTCGAAAGCCTTTTTTAGGTCCAGATAGATGCAGTCAACCCAGCCATCTCTTTCCTGTAATATCTCTGTGGCCCGATCATAGAAACTGAGTAAATTCGATACACAGGATCTTCCTGATCGAAAACCATACTGTCTGTCTGATATTATATCATTTCTCTCCAGGTGTTCTACCCATTTAGTTTTGATTAGCTTTTCCAATACTTTCACTATTACACTTGTCAATGATACAGGTCTATAATTGAGGGGGTCTTCCCTGCTGCCACTTTTGTAGATTGGAACTATGTTAGCCTGTTTCCACACGTCTGCTACGATTCCTGTACACAGGGATGCCTGAAAGATCAGGTGAAGTGGAATGCTGAGCTCAGATGCACATTCTCTCAGAACCCATGGTGAAACGCCATCTGGGCCAGCTGCTTTGTTCCTCCCGAGCTCCTTTAGCATATTTTCCACTTCATCTCTAGACACCTCTATCCGCTCTATGTTGTTCTCTGGAATTCTTATTGTGTCTGGTTCTCTGAAGATTTCATTTTGTACAAACACACGTGCCTCGGCTTCTGTGTCCGTAGAGGCATTTTGGGTTGCTTCGGTTTCCCTTCTTCCCGGTCCGCAGGTGCGGGTTTTCCAGGTCGTCCGCGGGATTCTTACGGCTAGCTAGCCTGCGGTCTATCCCCGTGCTCGTGACGTTCCTACGTTTTCGGCTCTTGCTGCCGTTTTTGGCAACATGGCCTGGTTTGACATTCAGGCGCGGGTTTTTTGGTTGTCAGACAGGGTCCTGGCTGCTCGTGGTCTCATACTCGTTCCTGGGCCTAGTTGGGTCTGTGTCGCCTTGGGTCAGCGGTTGCAACCAGTTGTCTTGGTTTTGAATTGTGGAGCATGCAGCAACCGCCTCCCGGATGTGTCCTTCTACTTTCCTCTGTGGATAGTTTGCTCCGGGGAGCCGACGGGGCTCCCCCCAGAAAACCAGCGTTAAATGTAATGAAACGCCATTTTCTGGGTGTGAACCGGAGGCTCCCCGGCATCCCTCCCTCCCTCCAGTCGGCGGTTTTCACGTTTTCTTGACATCCAGCCTCAGAACTTGGGTGTGGATTGCTGGCGTGGAGGTTTGGAGCTCCCCCTTCCCCCTCCCGGGGAGGGGGGAGCTGCGCAGACAGCGGCGCAGAGACGTGTGATGTCATGGTAGTTTGCTCGTATCTTTTTGGGGAGTTCTATCCACTAGTTTGGCATTAGGTAGCAATTTTAACCAGAATAGGGGTTTGTTTTGGGACGCTTACCTTTCTGGGTGCCCGATCCGATCGATGGCAGACATAGAATGCTTCCAACCACACGGGGTTTTCTATAGGCCATTGCTCCCCTTGCCTCTCTGAGGGGACCAGGTTCTGCCTCATGGTCCCCGGTAGGCCCACAGAACTCCATGTACATGACTGATGCCTAAGTCTGACATTAGCATATCAGCCTGTATAGCTCCGGGGAGCCTCCGGGTCACACCCAGAAAAAGGAGTTTTATTACATTCAACGCTGTTTCTGGGGGGAGCCCCGTCGGCTCCCCGGAGCTATCCCAGGCTGATATGCTAATGTCAGACTTTGGCATCAATCATGTGTATGGAGTTCTTAGGCCTACCGGGGACTACGGCCAGAACCGGGCCCCTTCAGAGAGGCAAGGGGAGCAATGGCCTATAGAAGCCCCCATGTGGTTGGAATTATTCTATGTCTGCCATCGACCGGAACAGGCACCCAGAAAGGTAAGCGCCTCAAAACAAACCCCTATTCTGGTTAAAATTGCTACTAAAAGCCGAACTAGTGGATAGAACTCCCCAACCGAAAACAAGCAAACTAGTGTGATGTCACACACCGCCGTGCCGCTGTCTGCGCAGCTCCCCCCTCCCCGGGAGGGGGAAGGGGGAGCCCCAGACCCTCCACGCTGGCTACCCACACCTCAGTTCTTGAGGCTGATGCTATAGGCGATGGTCGTGTGCTCTGGCTCCGGTGTCGCTACTGCACTGTGCTTTGCGTGTGGTGTTGGTTTTGTGGGTGCGAGAGCCAGGAGTTATCTTCAGTACTCGGGCTGCATGCGCCTAGGGTTGCCTTCCCTAGGTGCCCTGTAAGTACTGCCCTTGGGGCTTGGGGCCACCTTTCACAGGCTCCTCGGGGTCTGTCTCTGCTGGTCCGTTTTACCTTTCGGTTTTTCGGCCGCCTGTTGGGCTCTTGGGTGTTCTGTTCTCCCTTGTTACCGGCAGGTAAGAGGCAGTTTGCACTGGTAGGGGAGCAGGGTGCTGCTCAGCTTGTATTCCCGACGTCGCGGCCGGCTCTGTTCCTTGGGGTTCGCTGTCCTCTTGTGGGGTTTTGTTTTTCTTTTTATTTTTGCCTGGTGGGGGTTCTGTCATTTTATTCAGTTTGTTTTTGCCCTTCCACTGTTCTCCTCGGTGGCGCCCCCTGCTAGGTCCCCGTGAGTGTACACGTCCCTGGGGTTCAGCTATAGAAGTTTGCTTGGTAGTTTTGGGCGCCGGTTTGCAGCACCCTGCCTGGGACTACCTGAGCGCGAGTCCTCTTAAAGTAAACGCTCAGGACCCTGGGAATCCCCTAGGGGGCGCGTGGGTCCGATGGATGTGACCCCGGAGTCCCCACTCGCTGTGTGCGAGTTTGAGGGTTGCTCGGTCCCCTTGTCTCAGGGTGACCCTCATTGTTTTTGCCTCTGCCACGCTGCCTGTTGGGTCGGTGATACTTTCGACCCTGAGTCCTGTGAGTGTTGCTGCTTGCTTGTGGCTCAATTTACCCAATCCTCTGATGATTCTATCCGGGTACAGGCGGCGCGTGCGTTGAGGTCTAGGTTTCGTCTGTTGCAACGTGCTCGGTTGGTTGCTCACCCGGATGCCCCGGGGCTGCCCCGCTTTGCTTTTCGAGACCCGGACTTGGGGGTGGGGGTCGCTTCAATCCTGGTTTAGTCCGCACCACCTCGTCTTTCCCCTTCTGTTCGTTCTGGTCCCACCCCCCCTGCTTCCGGGCCCGAAGCGTCTGAGGGTTTCGGGGTCGGAGCAGGGGTTACTTGATCTCGAGACTCGGGCAGCTTCGGGGGTTGCCCCTTCCGGGGGGGGCGGCAGAGGCATTCGAGTCTTGTCTCCCGGCCGAAGCTTCTGGGTCTGACCAGTGGGCCCCCCTTCCTCCAGCTTTTCCGGCTGCTCCGTCCTTGTCTTGTGGGGTCAGGGCTTGGGGAGAGGACTCGGCCTCGGGTCCTGTGGTGAAGGACCTCGAGGTTGGGGAGGGGCTGACTTGGGGGCCTTGGGCCCCGCTGGACCCCGCCTGGGTTTTTCTTCCCTCTGAGCGGGGCTTATTGTTACAAGGTGTGGGGTTTTCTTTTCCCCCCTCTGCGTACGAGTTGGATTTGGTGTCGGGCCTTCCCCGGGTTCGGTTCCGTGTTCCCCCGGGTACGTCGATTCTGTCCTTCCGGAGGTTTTCAGCTTATCGCATCCAACCTGGTGTGGTGCGAGCGGCCTTTGCAGCTTACCTCCTGCGTGACCCGGATTATGCCTCGGAAATGGATCTGTCCGAATTCAGGTTTGGGACTTCGTTTTCTTTCTGGCTCCGTTAAGAGGTTCTGGAGTCGTCCTGGCTAGCAGACTGCCCCTTGTTTGTTCTGGATTCCTGGCATTCCTTCTGTCGTTCCCGCACGCTGGAGTGGCGGGAAGCTTCCACGGTGCTTCAGGTTTTCCTGGGGGGCGAGCTTGAGTACCTGAATGAGTGCTTGTTTGCCCCTGCCCTTCCCCGCGATGTGGATGTTATTCATCTCCATGTGCAGGTTCCCACCCTTTCGGCGGCACTCGTTGCGGAGGACTTGCGCGCCCGGGGCCTTTTGGCTTCAGCCTTGCGGTTCTTTTCCCTCCTGGAGCTGTCTTCGGATTGGCTCGTGGAGGATGTGAGGACGCTTGGGTCCGTTCCGGGGTCCGGCACCTTGTCCTCGGCTGCGCATTCGTCGGCTGCCTTGTTGAAGCTGTTCACGCAGATTTTGCGGGATGCAGTTTCCCTGTTTTATGCTTCCCGTCTCGCGTGTCGGCAGACGGTGCTGGGTTCCTCCATGGAATCTGCTTGGGCTCTGGCTCTTAGGCGTTCTTCACCTTTTTGTCCTCTTCTGTTTGAGGAGTCGGCTGTGGCGCAGTTTATTCAGGCTGCGTCGGCGGCTTGTCGTCCGATGTCGGACTTGTTGGTTTTCCGGGGGTCCCGGGGTAGGTCTTCCTAGAAAGGTCGTGCCAGGGCTCGGGGTTCCTCTCGTCGTGGTAGGCCTCTGGTGTCAGGTACGGGTTTGGCTCCTCCTGAGGACCCTCCCTCGTCTGGTCGGTGCGGTGTTTGCGCTGTGCGGGGTTCTGGGTCTCGTAAGGGTCGCCGGCCCTTTCGCGGTTTGCCCCATTGACGGGGCGATGGGGGGGGGGGCGGCTTGCACTGTTCGCCCGCGCCTGGTCCCACGATTCGTGGGCCTTTCAGGTCGTGTCTCGCGGCCTGCGGTGGCGTTGGGTGGCCCCTCCCCCCTTGGGGGGGTCGGGGCTGGCAGGGCAGGTTTCTTCCCCTGCGCTCTGTCGAGTCGTCTTGGAGTGGGTACGCTTGGGCAGCGTCGAAACGACGTCGTCCCTCAGATGGGTTTCCCGTCTGTGTCCGGTTCCAAAACGAGACTGCGCGGACCTGCGGTTCATTCTGGACTTGTCCCGTCTGAACCCCTGGGTTCATTGCCCCTCCTTTCAGATGACTACGCTGTCTCAGGTTCGGCTCCTCTTGGAGCCGGGAGCTTGGATGGTGTCCTTGGACCTCCGGGACGCTTATTGGCATGTCCCGATTCATCCACAGTTCAGGGAGTGGCTCGGTTTTGTTGTGGGGCGTCTGAGTTACCGCTTTCGTTGTCTCCTGTTCGGGTTGAACCTGGCACCTCGCGTGTGCACGCGCCTTACACAGGTTGTGGTGGCTCGTTTGCGTCTCCTAGGTGTTCGGGTGTTGGCCTACCTCGACGACTGGCTGGTTTGGGCTCCCAGCCAGTCAGCTTGCTCGCTAGCCAGGGATTTGGTTCTTTTCCCAGCTCCCCGAGTTCGGGTTCTTGGTGAACTGGAGGAAGTCCCATCTGGTTCCCTCTCAGGTTCGGACTTGGCTGGGTCTCGTTTGGGACTGTCGAACCGCCTCCTTGTCTCTCCCTCCAGAGTCTCTCCTGCGGCGGCGGTCCCGCCTTCGTCTGTTTCTGGAGGGACCTCGGGTCACCCGGCGGTTGCTCAAGGGGCTGTGCGGGAGCCTGAACTTCGCGATGGTGGTCTACCCGCCGGGTCGGGTTTGGCTTCGACGACTGTTCTGGTTCCTTCGGGGTTCCCCCTTCCGCCTCTCTCGCGATCGCAGAGTTCGACCCCGGGGGCCTTGCGTCGGTTGCTGCGTCACCGGCTTCCTCTTCGGGTTTTTCGGGGTTCAGTGCCTTGGTGCCTACCCGAGCCCTCGCTCGATGTGTACACGGATGCGTCGTCTCTCGGCTGGGGTTTTGTGACCAGTGCTCACCAGGCCGGCCAGGGGCGTTGGGATCCGTCCTTCCGTCGAGTGTGGTTTGCTCTAGGGAGTTTTCGGGTGGCCCGCGGATCGACGATTCGGCTCCATTCGGACTGCTCTCCGGTGGTTCATTGCCTGAACTGCGGGGGTTCGATGCAGTCCTTGTCTCTTTGGGGTTGGTCGCTTCGGGTGACTCGTCAGCTGAGTTCTCGGGGTTTGGCTCTCCTGGCGGTTCACGTACGGGGCGTGTCCAATGTCTTGGCCGACGCCCTGTCTCGCTTCGTTCCCCTCTCCACGGAGTGGACGGTCGACGACGAGTCCTTCTGTTGGCTTTGCCAGATGTTTGGGCGCCCCGAGGTGGACCTCTTCGCGTCGGCGTGGTCGCGGCGTCTTCCCGTTTATGCAGCGCCCTTCCCCGATCGCGAGGCCATCGAGGTTAATGCCTTTTGGCTAGACTGGTCGAGGTGGGGGTTCCTGTACCTCTTTCCCCCGGTTCGGCTGTTGCTCCTGGTCCTGACTCGCTTAGAGACTTACCAGGGGAGAGTTGTCCTTCTGGCCCCTTGGTGGCCGGCCCAGCCTTGGTTTCAGGCGCTGGTTGCTCGGTGTCCGAACCCGAGGGTTTTCCCGCGGCTCCGCCTCTTTCAGCAGATCGGGCCGGTACATCACGTGGCTGGTTCGATCTTCTCCTCGAGTCTTGGCGTATGGGTTTTTTGACTTGAGTCTATCATCATCTCTATGGTGATCAGGTGGTCTCCTTTTTGGTGTCCCACCTGAGGGCTTCTTCTCGGCGGTAGTATGAAGTTTCCTGGCGGTCCTCCCATTTCTTTTTGCGTCTTCGTCGTGTTAGTTCCTTGTCTGTTCAGGTGGTCTTGTCCTTCCTCTCGTGGTTGTTTCAGGACAGTCATCTTATGCCTAACACTGTCACCTCGTATCGTGCGGCGCTGGCAGAGCTGCTTCAGCTTGCTTTCGGTATCGATGTTACATCTGCGCCGTTTCGCAAGCTGTCTCGTGCATTGTTTCACCTCCGGCCTGCTTATGCGTCGCCTGAGCCGTCCTGGTCTTTGGACAGAGTGCTGGCTTTCCTTTCGTCTGCTCGTTTCATTGTGGCCCCTTTGGTCCAGGATTGTTATTCCAAGGCACTTTTCTTGCTGGCTTTGGCCTCTGGGGGTCGGGTAGGGGAGCTTCATGCTCTCCTCCGGCGCAGGGGTTTCTGCTCTTTTGGTCGTGGTGATTGTTTTGTTCGTTTGCAGCCGTCTCCTCCTTTTCTGGCGAAGAATGAAACAGCTGCGTTCCGGAGGGGTCCATGGGTGGTTGATGCTTGGTTGTTAGGCCGGGGGTGCATCATGTTTTGTGTCCGGTTGCGGCGCTTCACCGTTATTTGCGCGCCACGGCTTTTGTGTCCGGGGACGCGCTGTGGGTTGATCCGGTTTCCCTTCTTCCCTGTTCGCGGGTTCGGATCTCCCAGGTCGTCTGCAGGGTTATTAAGTCCAGCCAGCTTGCGGTCTATCCCCGTGCCCATGACGTTCGTAAGTTCGCGGCTCTTGCTGCCGTCTTTGGGAATATGTCTTGGTCTGATATTCGGGCGCGGGGATTTTGGTGGTCGAACAGGGTCCTGGCTGCTCGTTACCTTGTGAATGTCCCTGGGCCCCGTCGGGCCTGTGTTGCTTTGGGTCGGCGGTTGCAGCCAGTTGTCTCGGCTTCGAGTTGAGGAGTGAGCGACGACCGCCTCCCGGGTAAGTCCCTGTTTTTCTGTCTATGGGTAGTTAGCTCCGGGGAGCCGCAGGGGCTCCCCCCAGAAAACCAGCGTTGAATGTAATGAAACGCCATTTTCCGAGTGAGTCCCAGAGGCTCCCCAGCATCCCTTCCTCCCTCCAGTCGGCGTTTTTTCGCGTTTTTGACATCCAGCCTCAAGTACTGAGGTGTGGGTAGCCGGTGTGGAGGGTCTGAGGCTCCCCCTTCCCCCTCCCGGGGAGGGGGGAGCTGCGCAGACAGCGGCACGGCGGTGTGTGACGTCACACTAGTTTGCTTGTTTTCGGTTGGGGAGCTCTATCCACTAGTTCGGCTTTTGGTAGCAATTTTAACCAGAATAGGGGTTTGTTTTGAGGCGCTTATCTTTCTGGGTGCATGTTCCGGTCGATGGCAGACATAGAATGCTTCCAACCACACGGGGGCTTCTATAGGCGATTGCTCCCCTTGCCTCTCTGAGGGGGCCCGGTTCTGGCCGTGGTTGGTTAAGCCGTGGTTCTTAGGCCCAGTAGGCCTAAGAACTCCATACACATGACTGATGCCAAAGTCTGACATTAGCATGTCAGCCTGGGATAGCTCCAGGGAGCCTCCGGGACTCACCCAGAAAATGGCGTTTCAATACATTCAACGCTGTTTTTTTTTTTTTTAACAATTTATTTTCTGTGCACCAGGGGTTTGCCATATTTGGGGGCAGAGCAGTGTAGTGGTTAAGAATGCTTTCAAGCATTTTGTTATCTTTTCCATAAAAAGTGGTAAAATACAAATATAACTAAATAATAATCTGTGGCTCAAAATTCCCATGGGCATGAGATTTAATACAGTATATTGGAAAATTATTGATAGTTTGGGCACATACTCTCAAAAAGATTGGCCACACCTGCCCTAGGTCGTGCTAACACTTCTACATTTCCTGTGATGAAGGGAAGAAATAGAGTTGTGGAGACGTGCCCTAAGAAACTGTAGTGAAATAAATTAGAACAATTTTGAAAATTAAATGTTTATCTTTGCAGTTTTGGCCTTCTCCTTTGCACTCATCATTTGTGAAGCAATTCAGGCTATTGTCTGCTGCATGCTGATACATGGAATACGCAAGGTATGTTTAATAATACTTTAATTCCTATCTTAATTCATAGTACTTTGATATACTGTAATCTGCAATAAATATAGTGTATTCTGTATGAGCTCGCTTATCCTAAGCCCGCTGATCTCAATGTTTGGGTTATCTGGCGATTTTTGTGGCCGGTTATTTTTCTGGCAAAACTTTGCCATATTCAAATAGCAATTCAGATAACTGTAGATTTTGCCAGATACTGTAGACAGGCATTGTGCCATGCTGTATTAATCTTGTACAAAAGTAGCTTGAGGCATGGGGTATTGGAGGTGTCGGGGTCGATGGGTTTTGGGTAGAGGGTATCAGGAGAGAGGGAAGAGTCAGGAAGGACTCTGCAGGATAAAGGGGCATGCTGTTTTCCTTGATGACTCTTGCCACACGATTCTGGTTTTTCCTTCACAGATTTCACTGCTTCTTATGTAGCAGGCATTCACAGGTAGTCAGAGACAGTCATAATCAATCAGACATTCACAGTCACAACCAGTCGCAGTTAATCACAACTAGTCAGGCCTTCACAATTGTCACCAGTCAGAGGCAGCCACAGTCTGTCACAACCCTGTCAGTGTGTACTCTGTGGTATAAAGTGAAGGTACCTCAGCGTGAGGAGAGAAGCAGAGAGGCAGTATGAAAATGACATCACAAGCCAAAACCGAACCAAAACTGTTCTTTAGCCACATCAGGAGGAAATCACCAGTGAAGGAACAAGTGATGAAACTGAGAAAAGAGAACAGATACACAGAGAATGACAAGGTGTGTGAAGAACTCAACTAGAGATTCTAGGAGGTCTTAGTAGAACAAGGAGAAGTACCCTGTACTGAGAGAGAAGGCGGTAAACCAAGCGACCTTGGAGGATTTTGAACTTGGCAGAGATGAAGTCAGAAGGAATCTGTTGAAGCTGAATGTGATAAAGGCTTTTGGGTCTGATAGAATCTTACCCATGGATACTAAATGAGGGTGCAGAAGCACGATGTGTGCCACACTCTATGGTGTATAACAAGTCACTGGAAACAGGAGACCTACCAGAACATTGGAAGACACCGAGTGTAGTCCCAATATACAAAATGTGTGATAGGCAAGACGCACTGAACAACAGGCCAGTTTCTTTAACTTGTATACCATGCAAGGTGATGGAGATCGTGAGGAAAAAGCCCTTAGAACAGCTGAAGAAAAGGAGCTTTGTAAAACACCACCAGCATGAGTGCATGGATGGTAAATCATGCCTCACAATTTTAATGTGAGGCATGGTGATAAAAATTAGATAAGAAGGAGAAGGGTGAGTAGACTGCATTTTCTTAGACTGTCAGAAAGCTTTTGACACAGTACCCCTTAAGAGGCTGTTACAAAAGTTGTGGTGAGACATCAGTGTAGTGAGATGTCACCAGCGGAGTCCCACAAGGCTCTGTACTTGGACCCCATCTTGTATCTGATATATGCATCTTGTATCTGGTGCCATAGGCACAATCGGAGAACACTGTATAAACATCAGAGGTCCACGGTTGTTCAACATCCTCCCAGCGAGTATAAAAAATATTGCCAGAACAACCGTTGACATCTTAAGAGAAAACTAGATCATTTTCTCCAAGGAGTGCCGGACCAACCGAGCTGTGGTGGGCATGTGGGCCTGCGGGCCGCTCCAAGCAACAGCCTAGTGGACCAACCTTGGAGTTACCTTGGAGTTGTTCCGGAGCTTAGCGTCCTCGCGGCCCGGTCATCGACCAGGCCTCCCCGTTGCTGGACTGGTCAACAAAGCTGTTTGACCAGGCTGCTTGCAGCCTGGCGTATGAATCACAGCCTGGTTGATCATGTATCCTTTGGAGGTGCTTATCCAGTTTTCTCTTGAACACTGCGAGGGGTCTGCCAGTTATGCCTCTTATGTGTAGTGGAAGCGTGTTGAACAGTCTCGGGCCTCTGATGTTGATAGAGTTCTCTCTCAGAGTACCTGTTGCACCTCTGCTTTTCATCGGGGGTATTCTGCACATCCTGCCATGTCTTCTGGTTTCATGTGGTGCTATTTCTGTGTGCAGATTTGGGACCAGCCTATATACTATTTTCCATGTGTAAATTATTATGTATCTTTCCCGCCTGCACTCAAGAGAATACAGATTTAGGCTTTTTAGTCGGTCCCAGTAGTTTAGATGTTTTATTGAGTGGATTTTAGCAGTAAAGGATCTCTGCACACTCTCCAGGTCAGCATTTTCTCCAGCTTTAAAAGTGGCTGTCATTGTGCAGCAGTATTCCACTCTAGAGAGCACTAGCGTCTTGAAAAGTATCACCCCCTCCCCGCTCAGCTCGTTGTCGCCGTGTGGGGGCTTAGTGGGTGGCTGCCGGAGTGTGATGCTCCTTGGGGCAGTCCTCTGTCCTTTTCTAGCCTTGTGCTCCTGCTGCCGTCCTCTCCAATTCTGCTGGTCATCTTTTCCTTTTCCTTCTGTTTCGTTTTTCTCCCCCCTCTTCTCCTATCTGCTTGCCGTTTCCTGCCGACCTTTTGCTCGTTCTGGTTCTTCCCTTGGACTTCTTCTATTTTGACGCCCGGGTGCTTGAGGAGGCATACTCTTGCACCCGTAGAACTGCAGTACCCGACGTCGAGAGCGAGGGGAACCTTTTATTGTCAATCCCCATTTCGTCACTGAACCCGATCTCGACGGACTGTCGGTTTCTTAAGGTGGCGTTTGTGGGGCGTATACTCACGACGCACCCCTAGGAGGCCCCGGCAAGATCGGCGATAGCTTCTTGTTGGGTGTCCTGCCTCTAATTGAGGCTCCGTGGTGGGTGTGGGGGCACATTCGTGAATGAATTCTTCTTTCGTCATGATGATAAACCCTGTTTCGGCTGCTTCTGGTTTACCTTCTCAGGCTCGTGGGGTGGGCGACCAAGCCCCCGGGTCGGTCCGTATTGGAAGACCGGGCTCTGTAGCCTCCGCTGCGTTGGGCCCCGACCTTGCTCCTCCTTTGGCCTCTCTGACTCCTTCCCCTGGCTCCCCTCCCTCCTCTGTGGTTGGGTCGAGCCCCAAGCCCCCAGTGGTGACTACCTCGTCCCCTGGCGCGGCTCCTTCTCTAGTTGTAACTACTGTGCCTTTTAACCCCTCTCTCTCTGGGGGTTCTCACCACCGTCCTCGTCACGGCCGCCCTCGCTCGATTCCTTCCAGTTCTGCTACCTATCAAGCCTTGTTTGGTCCCGCTTCGTGGGCCAAATATTTTGATCTCCTCCCTCTTGATTCTGCGCCTCCTGACGATTTCTCCCTCCATCGACATCTCGTTGATTCCGTGGATGCCTCCATTACTTTCAACCCCACTCATCTCGGTACACGTATCGTTGCTGCTCCTTCTCCGGATGCTGCTTCCCGCTTGGCTGCCTTGTCCTGCCTTGGCGAGACCCCTGTTCGGGTCTCGAAGAACGCTCAGTTGAATGCCAGTGTTGGCACTATTTTGCTCCCGCCCCATGTTGCGACCGGTGTTCGGGACCTGCGCGACTGCCACGACGATATTCAACATATTCTTGCTGCCCAGGGCCATTCTATTCTCCAGGTGGACACGTTTACTCGTCCCCCTCGTGGTAGTCGTCGTCAACCCCTCCGGGTTGTGAAGATTACCTTTGATGGTAGGACCCTTCCACCCTCTGTCATTCTTGCTGGTGCCAGGTGCTCTGTCCAGGAGTACATTCCTTCTCCTCGGCTCTGCAACAAGTGCTGGAGGTTTGGGCATGGTGCCCTCCGCTGCTCCGGGACTGTCTCTCTCTGTCCTTTGTGTGGTGGCGAAGGTCACTCTAAGTCGGAGTGCACTTCTCCCCAGGCTCGTTGCCTCAACTGCGGTGAGGCCCATCCTACCTTCTCCTGTGCGTGTGTCCATTACAAGCTTGAGGCAGCCGTCCTCAACTTGAAGCACCGGGAGCGTTTATCTTTTCCTGAGGCGAGACGCCAGGTTCGCCGGCTCCCGCCTTATGCTAATATCTCTTATGCTCGCGTGTTGCGCTCTTCCTCTCCTCGTCCTTCCCGCCTTCCTCAGACTCACAACCGTTTCCGGGCCTTGGACCCTGATGCGCCCACTGCCCCCTCCTTTGTTCCTTTGGGTTCTCTCCCGAAGGATCCTCCTGGTCCTCTGTCTGGGGTTCCCCTTCCTTCTACCCGGTCTGTCGTGTCTTCTGTGTCTTCTTCCTCGTCCCCCTCCGATCCTCCTTCCCATCCTCTTCCTCCATCTATCGGCTCTCCCCACCGCCTGTCGGTGCGGGCGGATGTCCATCGCTCTCCTAACGGCCGTCGTGTGTGCTCTCGTTCGGCTTCTCCTGTTGAGACACTGGAATCCGTTGCCCGGTACGTAGTTGCTGGGACACCGGTCTCTTTAAGTCAGAAGCGTAAGCCTGGCTCCTCTCCTTCCTCTTCCCCGGCGGGTAAGAAGGCTTCGCTTTCTTCCTCAGCTCCTACTTCTTGCTCTGTTGCTCCTTCCCCTCCCGTTTCAGTGATTACGCCCCCTGTTCCTGCTATGGAGGTTTCTTTGGCCCCTGCTTCCCTTTCGGTTGCTGCTCTTGCTGGGGTGCGCTCCCCTCTTTCTACTCCCCCTCTTCCTGCTGCTGTCCTTGACTGCTCCTCTCCGTTGTCTCCTCCTCTTCCTCTTCCTCCTCCTCCTCCTCCTCCTCCTCCTCCTCCGGACCCCGCCCGCCCTCCTCTGATCTGTTCTCCCGTTTCCTTCCCTCCGTCTTTGCTCAGTTTACCCATGCCCCCTAACCCTGACTTTGCTGACCCTGATTCCGACCCTGATATTCTTTAACGTGCTCTGTTGCTCTTTTGCCTTTGTTTCTTCCTTGTTCTCTGTTTTTGTCCTTTCTCTTCTCGTCGTTGTCCATTCTTCAATGGAACGTTCGAGGTTATTACGCCAATTTCCTCGAACTCCAACTTCTGATTTCGCGGTTTTCGCCCCTTTGTGTCTGTCTCCAGGAGCCAATGCTTGGTGCTCGTCCTGGTCGTTTTCGTGGCTATTCCTTTCTCTCCCCCCCCCCCAGCCATTGCTGGGGCTTCTAATTCTTCTGCTCTCTTGATTCGTGCCGATGTTCCCTTTGTTCCTTTGCTTTTTCCTTCGCCTCTCCATTGTTCTGCTGCTCGTATCTTTGTGGGAAAATGGTACACAGTTTGTTCCATTTATCTCCCCCCGAGTGTCCCGCTCTCTCTTCCTGATTTAAAACACCTCCTAGACTCCTTGCCGGAGCCTGTGCTCCTGCTGGGTGACTTCAATTGTCGTCATTCTCTTTGGGGTGACGTTCTGACGAATACCCGGGGTCGCCTCCTTGAGCCGTTTCTCCTCTCTTCTTCCCTGTCTCTTCTGAATTCTGGTGAGCCCACTCATTTGGACTCTCGGACTCGCACCCTTTCTTGTCTTGATCTTTCTCTCTGCTCTTCTTCTCTTTACTTAGATTTCACGTGGCAGGTTCTTGATGACCTCCATGGAAGTGATCATTTCCCCATCCTTGTTTCCTTTTTCTCTTTTCGCCCTTCCCTCTCTTTCCCTAGGTGGCAGTTTGCTAAGGCAGACTGGACCCTATTTTCCCTCAGTGCTGCTCTCTCTGACCTCTCCCTTCTGCCTCTCTCTCGCGCTCTCCTCCTTTTTCATGACACTGTCTTCAACGCTGCCCTCGTCTCTATTCCTCGCTCTTCCTCCCGGGGTCCACGGAAGTGCGTTCCCTGGTGGAATGCGGACTGTGCTCGGGCTGTCCGCTGTAAGCGTGCAGCCTGGAAGAGGCACCGCCGTAGGCAGACGACCGATTCTTTTCTTTTCTTTCGGAAAGCGAGTGCGGTGGCCCGTAGGGCCATCCGTATGGCTAAACGTGAATGTTGGGCATCTTATGTCTCGACAATTACGTCCGAAACCCCTCTGGCCCAGATCTGGAAGCGTATCCGCAAGATAGCGGGTAAGTTCGTTCCCGATGTTTCACCGGTCCTTCACCTCCATGATACTCTTGTGGCGGACCCGTTGCAGGTCGCTTCCGAACTGGGTTCCCACTTTTCTTCTGTTAGCTCTGGTCTTCATCTTCCCCAATCTTTCCTTCTTCGTAAACCTGTCCTTGAGTCTCGTCCTTTAGATTTCTGCACTCATCTTCAGCTTCCCTATAATGATCCCTTCTCTCTCTCTGAACTTCGTTCTGCCCTGGCCCTCTGCGGTTCTACGGCGGCGGGCTCCGATGGTATTCATTATGAGATGCTTCGCCATCTCCCTCCGAGCACGTCTCAGTATTTACTGAGTCTGTATAATCGGATCTGGGAGTCGTCGTCAGTCCCTGAGGGCTGGCTCGATGCCGTTGTCCTCCCTGTTCGCAAACCGGGGTCTCTGGGTATTTCCCCTAAGGACTTTTGCCCTATTGCTCTCACAAGTTGTGTCTGCAAACTCTTTGAACGTATGGTTAACGTTTGTCTGATGTGGTTCCTGGAACACCATCACCTCTCCCCTTCTCAATTTGGTTTCCGCAAGTGCCGCAGCACGACAGATGTCCTGGTGAACTTGGAGGTCTATATTCGTACTGCTTTTGCTGCGAAGACCTCCGTTGTTGCCGTCCTTTTTGACCTGGAAAAGGCTTACGACACCACTTGGCGTTATCATATCCTATCTCAACTTCATTCTTTTGGCCTTCGTGGTTATCTCCCTCTCTTTCTCCGCAGCTTCCTCTCTCGTCGTTCCTTTCGGGTGCGCCTTGGTACCGCTCTCTCTCCCTCTTTTCAGCAATACGAAGGTGTGCCCCAGGGTAGTGTTCTGAGCACTACTCTTTTTCTGGTTGCCCTCAATGGTCTTCTTTCCTCTCTTCCTTCTGGTGTCTTCTCCGCTCTCTATGTCGATGATCTTACCCTTTGTTGTCAGGGTGATGATTCGCCTCTCCTTCAACGCCGGCTTTAACTTGCAATTGATGCCGTGTCGTCTTGGGCCACAGATCATGGCTTCAAGTTCTCTGCTTTTAAGACTTGTGCCATGACTTTTACGCGGAAACGGGTTGTTCTTCGTCCCTCTTTGTCACTTTATGGTCATCCCCTTGAATACAAAGATTCCGCGAAGCTTTTGGGGTTATTCCTTGACACTCGTTTGTCTTGGTCTCCCCATATCTCTTACCTCCGTGTTGAGTGCTCTAAGGCCCTTACCCTCCTTCGGGTCTTGTCCCATACTTCTTGGGGGGCAGATAGGCGCACTCTCCTTGCTTTACATTCCTCTCTCGTCCTGTCTAAGCTCGATTATGGTTGCCCTGCTTACTCGTCTGCTTCTCCTTCTACTCTTCGCCGTCTTGATGCTTTGCACCATACTGGGTTGCGCCTCAGTTCTGGTGCCTTTCGTTCGACTCCCGTCCTTAGCTTGTATGTTGACACTGGCTTCCTGTCTCTCCAGGACCGCCGTGATCGCTACTGTCTTCGCTATCTTGCGCGGTCCTTGCAACATCCTTCCTCTCGCCTCTGTCGTGCTTTAACTTTTACTCCTCCTGCGGTTCCTGTTCCTCTTCACCACCTCCCTCTTTCTGTCCGGTTATCTCGCCTGCAGGATTCTCTTTCCGTTCGTATTTCTGATGTTTCTCCTCGTGTTGTTCCTTCTTTGCCCCCGTGGAGGGTCCCTCTTCCGCGGTTTTGTACATCCTTGACCCGTATCACTAAAGCTTTTACCCCTCCTACGGTTCTAAAACGCCTTTTCCTCGAGCACTTTTCTTCTCACTCCCGCTCCGTTTCTGTCTTCACCGATGGGTCTAAGTCAGCGGACGGTGTTGGCTACTCTGTTGTTTTTCCTGATCGCACTTATATGTGTCGCTTGCCTCCGGAGACTAGCATCTTTACAGCGGAACTTTATGCTATTCTCTATGCTCTTCGTCTCCTGCTTTCTCGTTGTCAGTCTTCCTTTGTAGTTGTTGTTGACTCTCGTAGTGCCCTCATGGCTCTCGGGTCCTTTAACCCGGTTCATCCAGTAGTTGTCGAGATCCAGCATTGGCTGTTTCTCGTTCACAGTAAATTTAAGTCGGTTGAGTTTTGTTGGGTTCCCAGCCATATTGGTGTGTCTTTAAATGAACGTGCGGATGCTGCCGCCAAGGAAGCTGTCCGCTCTTGTCCCATCTCTCGTAAAGGCATTCCGTATTCCGACTTTTACCCGGTTATCCATTCCTCAGTCCTTACCCGTTGGCAGGCTTCTTGGTTGTCTGTTACTGGTAACAAGCTACGTACTCTTAAATGTTGTGTTTCCTCGTGGCAGTCCTCCTTCCACCGTAACCGGCGTTGGGAAACAGCTCTGGCGAGGTTACGTATTGGCCATACTCGCTTAACCCATGGTCACTTGATGGAGCGCCGCCCTGCTCCTTATTGTCCTAGTTGTATTGTCCCTCTTACGGTCGTGCATGTCCTTCTTGAATGTCCTGACTTCCAGGACGAGCGTGTGTCTTGCTTTCCGACCGCCCCTCGTGGTCACCTGTCCCTCGATAGAATTCTTGGCGACTCGGATACTTTTGATATCGTTCGCCTTATGCGTTTTTGTTCTCGTATTGGCATCCTTGGTGATATTTAGCGCCCTCTGATTATTTTGCGAATTTGATGGTGCTACATAGCCTTCCCGGTTTGGTGCCTTCTTTTGATAATTACTTACTTGCTTGAAAAGTATCATCATCAGTATAGCATCTCTAGTGTGAAAGGTTCATGTTATCCAACCTGTCATTTTTCTTGCAGTTGTGATGGCTACTTTATTGTGTTCTTTGAAGGTAAGATCTTCCGACATGAGTACACCCAAATCTTTTACATTGCCTTTTCTTTCTATGTTATGATTTGACTGCATTTTGTACGTGGTTTCCGTTTTTATATTTTCCTTTTTTCCGTAGCGCATGAGCTGGACCTTACTTTCGTTAAACACCATATAATTTTCTGCAGCCCATAGAAAGACCTGATTTACATCTAATTGGAGGTTTGCCATGTTCTCTATGTTATCTACTCATGAAAATCCTAGTGTCATCTGCAAAGGATGATACAGTACTTTTTTATACAAAATTTTTTATGATGTGCGATGTTAGTGCTATCAGTCTGTAATTTTTTTCCTCTGCCTTATTCCCTCCTTTATGGAGTGGTGCTTTCTCTGCTGTTTTTAGTATGTCAGGAATAACGCCAGTATCTAGGCTTTGTCTCCACAGAATGTGAAGGGCCTGTGATAGTGGTTTTTTACAGTTCTTGATGAATATGGAGTTCCAAAAATCAGGGCCTGGTGCAGAGTGCATAGGCATACCATTTATGGCTTCCTCAAAATCCAGTGGGGATAGGGTGACGTCTGATATATGATTTGATGTTGTTTCATATCCATGAAAAATTCATTTGGGTTATCAATCTTTAGTGAGTTTAGTGGCTCGCTGCAAACAGTCGTACTGTTTCCTCAGTATCTCGCTCATTTCTTTGTTGTCTTCAGTGGAAGTTCCATCTCCCTTTCTCAGGGGCCCGATACCAGATGTGGTTTTTGAGCTTGATTTTGCATAGAAGAAAAAATATTTCGAATTTCTCTCTATTTCACTGATGGCCTTTTCCTCCCTTTGCCTCTCTTGGGTTTTGTATGATTCTTGTAGCTTTAGTTCAATTGTTTTTATTTCTCTACCTAACCTTCTTCCGCCGTTCTTGAGATAGGGTGCGACTCAAGTTGTTCCGCAATTCGTTTTCTTCGCCTAAAGAGGGAATGACGTTCCCGTTCCAATCTGCATTTCATCCTCTTTTTTTCTTAGGGGTATGCAGTTTGAACATATATCTAGTGCTACTGCGCTTATTTTTTCCAGGCACTGGTTCAGGTTTGCATTTTCTAGCTATTCTTCCCAGTTTATTTCTGTGAAGTCTTGGTTTATTTGCTCCCAGTTTATCTGTTTATTACTGAAGTTGAATTTGCTGAAATCTCCTCCACCGGGCATCAGGACTGGTTTTGAAGGTCTATTCCCCATGCTTATCAGAACTTCAATTAAGTTGTGATAGCAGGTCATTTGCATGTGCCTGTTCATTTAGGCTACTTCCTGGTATTCTTTCTGATATAATTGTATTAGCCAGGTTCTTCCACTTCAGGTGCCGTAGGTTGAAGTCCCCAAGCAGAAGTTCGGGGCTGGATTTGTTAGGTTTTCCAAACAGTGTTCTATTTTCATTAGTTGGTCTTTAAAATGCTGATGACTTGCCTCCAGTGACTTATATACAAGGACAATAACTACATTTACGATCTCTATTTTGATTATTAGCACTTCCACCATATCATTTGTGGTGTTTAGCAGCTCAGTACAGATGAGTGTGTCTTTGATGTAGAGGCTGACCCCACCCTGTAGCCAGTGTTTCCTATCACATCTGAAAAGATTGTACTCTGAGATCCATATTTCACCATCATAGTAGTCCTTGGTGTGGGTTTCCGTTAGGGCTGCAAACACTGCATTTGTCTCATGTAAGAGGTCATCTATGAATTTCACTTTGTTACATTTGCATGTTTTTATACCCTGAATGTTGGTAAATAAAAATGATGTTATGTTTGTGGAAGTGCTGGATGCTTTACTTGGTGTTAATATCTGAGGCTCTGGTAAGGAGGCCACTGTGTTTGCGTTCTCTCCAGCATTTGACCGAGTTAGTGGAAGAGTCTGGACATTTTTAGCCATTCTTCTCCTCCTCCTCCTCCTCTTGCTAAAAAATCATCCTGGCAAGTAGTGTTGTAGCTGCTTTCCTCGAAGCGGTTTGTAGGTCTTATTCGCCTGGTACCCCTTATATGGAAAGCTGGACATTCCACATTCCACCTTGAAGCACTCTTTTCTATCTAAAGGGTTCTTGCAAAGTTCTGGGTGAAAAAATTCACAGCTTTCAGTGCATTTACCTGTACTAAGGAGGATTCTGCACTTTCTAGGGTGATTGTACTTACATATTCCATTTGTTCTTCCCGATACCCCGTGCTTACAGGCAGCCCATTTATAATAACGACAGGTTTCGAGCCCTTGTTTTGTTTGTTTTCCTTTGAAAAATCCTGCTATGGCACCGTCCCCGACACAGCATCCTGCTGTGGCGCCATCCCCGACACAGCATCCTGCTGTGATGATGTCCCTGACACAGCATTCTTCTGTGGCGCCATCCCTGACATGGCAGCCTGCTGTGGCGCCGCCCCCGACACAGCACCCTGCTGGGGCACCGTGCTCTGCTGTGGCGACATGGAAACTGCGCTCTGCGCTTCATCTGATTGTACCTGATTGTCATGGACAATTTGTTTGAAGACATTTGAAATTTCCATGCAGGCATTTATTAGTGATTCTATGTTCTGCGCAGGAATTTTATCCAGCATTGCCATCATCAGCTCACGCTTGATTGCCACTAAGTTCTCACAAGTCAAGCCTCGCCTCAGGTCAGGCTTGGGGAGTAGAAGAACTACCAGAACCCCATCAAACAAGTATCAAGCAGGTATGCAAATGATCTTTCAGAGGGTATAGACTCATTCCTTGCAATGTTTGCTGATGATGCAAAAATTATGAGAAGAATCAAGACTACAACGACCTGGATAAACTGGAGGGATGGTCTGATAGTAGGCATCTGTCAATTCCGTGGGATTATGGAGTTATGCCCTGGGTGTCTGCTTGGGTGCAACATCTGCTGTGGCTGTGAAGTCAAACCCGAGAATGGCAGTCCCAACCACAGCGAGTTCAGATAAACGCCGAAGCGGCTGCGTCTGTCAGTGGTCGAGACTTCCTTTGAAGTCTCTCTTCCTCCACCTGCCTCTTCAGTTCGCCTTCAAATTGCTGGAGTCCCTTCTGCACTTTGCATCTCCTAGCAGATCTGTCCGCAGCTGCTGCCTCCCAAGTGTTGATGTCAACGTTCAGCTGCTTGAGGTCGTGTTTGCAGGCGTCTTTGAAATGCAGCTGGGGGTCTTCCGGTGGGTCTCTTTCCTGATGCTAGTTCTCCATATAAGAGGTCCTTCGCGAATCAGTTTTTTGTCTTTTATCTTCATCTGACTCAAACACCACCATGATTTCTTTATTCATTGCTTGTTTGTAGAGCCTTTTCATTGCATATATAACACCCATATCCATCTGCTGGATCAGAGAGGTGGTATTTGATGCGTGCATCATGTGACGCTAATGTGTCAAGCCCTACATGAACTGGGGCATTGTCAATCAAGAGTAATGCTTGACATCATTCCGTCTCACTCCACACTTGTTTATCTGAAAATCTCTTACTTCTTTTCAAAAATGATTTTTGAACCAGTCTACAAAAATATCTCCAGTAAACCAAGCTGTTTTAGAGTTGTAGTAGACCACAGGTAGCTTGTTTATTATATTTTTCAAAGCACGTGGGTTTTTTGACTTACCCACAATGGCGGACTTTGTTCTGTGACTTCCGTCTGCATTTGCACACAACATGGCAGAATCTTTTTCTTTGTTTACTTTACGGTCAGGAACACACTCATCTAGCTTAGATGCCAAAATGTTGTTCTGCAAGCATTTCCAATTAAAGCATGTTTCATCGGCATTGTATACCTGAAAACGCCTTAGATCATTTGTTATTATGTAATCATTTAATTTGCTCTTAAATGGCTGGACAGAATCCGTATCTGCACTTAATTATTCTCCACAAACTTTCCTGTTCTTAATATTATGCCTATTCTTAAACCTTTGCAACCATCCTTCACTTGCTCGAAAATCTGGAATGTTCATCTTCTGTGCAAATTTATCGTCTGCTGTCTTAACCATCGTGCTGCGCCGAGTTTATTGTGAAATTCCCTGTGTGCATGAAATAAAGTGTTCCCAAAAAATTCTTTTTTCTTCGTAAAATGATAAATTCCCTCCCCTGAACATGTCTAGGTAAAAATAAATACCAAATTCCACTTACTTTGGCTGTAGGAATGTGGACAAGGTGCCCTGTGACGTCATCAGGGCTTGGTCACCCGTGCATGAATCGCCCAGACACGGTCGTGCGTGCCATTCAAGCACCGGGTGTTGCCACAAATATATATTTTAAATTATTTGTTCTATGTATTTCCAATGCAGTTTTATTTGTTTTTTATCGTATATGATGCATATTTGTGTCCTTTACAATATGTATACAGTAGAACATTCATAATGTTCTATGGAACTGTGATGCATGTGTCAGTAATGTGTCCACAATAAATGTTTATTGTTGCAATATTTCTTGTTAAAAATTCACTAAAATTACAATATGTTCAGTTTCACACACTATTTCCACAGTAACACACTGTATTACACGCTCAGTACTTTGGAAGTGAGTAATAATCAACAAAATAGTCCATAGTACACAGTGTTACTTCGCTCTCGTTGCACCAAGTACAGATAAATTTTCACTTTCTGTCTCTTCATTCTGTGTGCTTGCAAATAACGCACTCACGTACACCCTTGGCTTTAGTACTTGTAGGTTGTATGTAGCCAAGCTTGTAAAGCATAAGGTAGTATTGAAAAAATTATAGGAATAGATCAATTTATAAGTTAGTCTTGAAAAGATCGCGTTGTATGGTCCCACACAGGAAGAGATTCAGCTTGCCTCAAAGAGTGTCCGTCAGTCAGGAAGAGATTCAGCTTGCCTCAAAGAGTGTCCGTCAGTTAGGAAGAGATTCGGGTATTCTTGAAAATATCTATGGAAAACACTACCATGGAAGCCGCTAACACTGTTCATCTATGCTACTTGCATCAGATGCATCATCACTGAACACAGAAAATGATTCATCTATGTATCATCTAAATAAATTGGAGATAGCATAGGATTGCAAGGGCGACGCTCAGAGCTACAACTGGATACGCTCGCTGTATCGTCCTCATAGGTGCTATATCACTTGCATCCGACCTTTGTGTTAGGTCGTTATTGCGCCTGGCTTCACCAATATTATGACCCTTATGTTCTTCAAACAATAAGGTTTGAATATCACTGACAGAGCGTTATCTTTCAACACCGCGTCGGACAGGTGTTTGGGAGCCAGAGGCGCGTGCGCCACCCATGGTTGCTCACTCAGAACTAACCCAGCCAGCAGCCCTAGGGCATTCTGGGAATTTTTTCCAAGACGGCTGCCTCTGATTGGAGGTCCTAAGAGTTCATCTCGTACATAACCAACCTCGCACACATTTAGAGTGGGTACGAAAAAATCAAAAAGAGTTTTCTCGGTTGGCGCAGTTTCTCACTGACCGAGAATACTTGGTTGGCGCAGTTAAGTGGTTAATGGGTTTGCCGCCAATTGGCATCCCCCACAGTGTGCTTCTGGTTAAACCATTTATACACAGCTTCGTTTAAATTTGTATTTGTAGAACCTTTTATTGTTTTCCTTTTATTTAACCCTTCAATTGCGCATCGTATCATATGATGCTTTGACCGACTTGCAGCAAATTGCGTATCGCATCATGTGATGCTTTGGAGTACTACGCAAGATTTAAACGGCCCGCGGATACACAGGGTTCACCACACCTTCATCAGGGCTCTTGTAAACAGACGCCATTTTTAAAAAAAATCGTGGGCCAAACTCCAGGGTGTTAGGGGCCTCAGTATTGAGTGAGCAACCAAGCCTGACGCACGCAGCACGAACTCTCAGCACTTCTGTTCAGCTTGTGACCACAGCATCCCCTAAAAATTCCATAATATTCTTGTTCATGCTATTATGTAGCGATGATATTATTACAGAAGACCCCTGACTGTGATAAAACTGACCAGGGTTTTGATAATAGCAGGATTGTGGTGATATTTAGCGCTGTGCGCCATGGAGGGAGGAGTAATGCCGTGGGAGGGAGGGTGGTGGCGTTGTCTTCTGACTGTGTGTGGCCACCTTTTATTGACTGCACTCACCATACCAGCTTAGTGGTTCGCTATGGTGAACACAAATGTAGATACTTATATATAACGTGTGTATAGAGGGTATAAACAGCGAGAGGAGTAGGTTGGGAGCCGACATTTTGGTGAGGGAGGAGCGTCGTCTGCACGACTTACCATGTTGTTTACTGATGACCACGATGGTCTTTGGGCACCATACCAGTTTACTTGTACAAGTATGGTGAATAAAACAGGTAGATATTTATATATAATGTGTGTATATAGCATAATAGCACCACAAACAGTATTGTTGTAGGAGAAATATTAGTGCGTCTGGCCTTGAGGGCAGCAGCCATCAGCTGACTGTGTGAGGTCCTACGTCTTTGTGCCTTTACTCACCATACAAGCTTAGATGTACAGTTATGGTGAACAAAACATGCAAATACTTATATATAACCTGTGTATATAGTGTAATAACCGACAAAGTATTTGTTCACTGTTTGATGAACATAATTGAATCAACAATTTCTCCACAAACAGTATTGTTGTAGGAGAAATATTAGTGCGTCTGGCCTTGAGGGCAGCAGCCATCAGCTGACTGTGTGAGGTCCTACGTCTTTGTGCCTTTACTCACCATACAAGCTTAGATGTACAGTTATGGTGAACAAAACATGCAAATACTTATATATAACCTGTGTATATAGTGTAATAACCGACAAAGTATTTGTTCACTGTTTGATGAACATAATTGAATCAACAATATGCACACCATATTTTTGAGTAGAGCAATGATTCACTCATTTTATTATATAAATATATCACACTACACAGTATTGAATAATATTACAGCAAAAAAACTACGAAAAATTAATCAGAGACATTGAAATAATTAGGTAATTATCTCTGTGGCAACTCCGGCCTGACAGCTGGCGATCAACAGACCGCCTGGGACGCATGCTGAGTCAGCGCCTATTTTTTGCTAGAATTCCCCGCCCTATAGCGGGCAATATATGCCACTTACGATTTTTTTATTATTTTTCCCATGATCAGTGAACACAAATTAACAGGTTAGGAAGAAAAAATAATTTTTTTTTTTTTTTTTTTTTTTTTTTTTTTTTTTTGGTATGCGCCTGTGGGTGTCAAATGGTATATAGCTATGCGCCATTTAAGGGTTAATGCACCACTATCACTCGAAGTAAGGAACTTCCTAATATCATCTTTCTGTCTGTTGATACAGGCTGTATCACACCGTACAATCCCGACATTAAATTCTGCTGCCAGCCTAGTAACAGAGTAGCCACGTTCATGTTTCTCTATTATGTCTAATTTCTGCTCAATGGATAAAAAACTCCTCTTCCTCTTTATAGATACAGCACGAATAGCACGCCCTTGAGACATCTTGTTGTATAATAACACAGCTGTAGTAAAAAAATGGTAAATTCCACGATTATTCTTCCACCGGCGGACAAACACGTCACTCGCAGACGAAGCTAACAGCACCGGGTGCCTACTGTATAAATGCAGACTAGGTCTTTACACCCTCCAGTAGGCTGGTGTTTAAGTCAGATCCAGTAACATAAATTTCTCTCAAATATTGGATTTACATCAAATTATATATTTTTAGGTTATATATTTAGTTTAGTAACATTATTAGGATAATAAGAGAGATAAAAAACTTATTTTAGAACTGATTGTTTAATTTTATTATTTCAAAGCCGTAGGTCACTGAACTGTGGCGATGAAATCAAACAAAACATGCATGGTGCTGTGTGTACAAGGATTAGACCCATCCTCTCACGCTGGATTTGTTGTTCCAATAACATAAATAATTTCTCAAATAGCAGATGTCTGTCATATTACAGTATATTTTTGGTTTTATTTAGTTTAGTTTAATTAGGATAATAAAAAGCTATTAAAACACTGGTTTCAGAAATGATTTATTAATCTGATAATATTTTAACCAGAATAGTGGTCTGTTTTGGGGCGCTTACCTGTCTGGGTGCCTGACCCGGTCGATGGCAAACATAGAATGCTTCCAGCCACACGGGGGTTTCTATAGGCCATTACTACTTGTGCCTCTCTGAGGAGAGGGGGGGCAGGTTCTGGCTCGTGGTCCCCGGTAGGCCTAGAACTCCATGTGCATTGACTGATGCCAGGGTCTAATACATTTATATCAGCCCAATTAACTCCAGGTAGCCTCTGGGTCTCGCCCAGAAAATGGTGTTTCATTACATTCAGCGCTTTTTTTTTTTTTTTTTTTACTGGGTTTGCCGTGTAATACCTTCACTAGTAATGATCATTGTGGTGGTTATTTATGGATAAAATTGTTGGGCTAGTGGAAGGTCTGGATGCATGGATGAATGATGGGGGAACTGGATGGATGGTGGAAGAACTGGATGAATGGATGGTGGGGGGGACCGGATGGATGGTGGGGAAACTGGGTGGATGGATGGATGGTAGGTGAGTGGGATGTGGAGGCTGGTGGGGTGGGAGGAGGTACAGAAAAGAAAATGTTTCTGAAACACCAGCCCTAGAATCATGTGCGGGAAGAACACGTGGAGTGCGAGTGGGTGGGGCAGGTGAGAGTGGGGTGGGCAGCAGTGGTCGGGCAGATATCAGTGTGTGCAGGCAGGCAGTAGTGAGATGATTGGCAGAGTGGTCATAGTGGGTGGGTGTGCAGGCAGCAGAACAAGTGGGTGGCTTGTTTACCCACCTGTGAGGGTAAACAGGTGGGTGGGTAAGCTATCAGGCGGGTGGGTGGGCTATCAGGCAGGTGGGTAGGCAAGCAGGCAGGTGGGTGAACAGGTGGGTGGGTGGATTGGCAGGTGGGTGAGTGAGTGTGCAGGCAGGTGGGTAAACAGGTGGGTGGGCAGGGAAGTGGGTGAACAGGTGGATGGGTTGGTGAGCAGGCAGGTGGGTGTGCAGGTAGGTGGGTGAACAGGTGAGTGGGTGGGTGAGCATTCAGGAGGGGTGGGTGGGTGAACAGGTGGCTGGGTGGGCTATCAGGCAGGTGGGTGGGCTATTAGGCAGGTGGGTGGGCGAGCAGGCAGGTGGGTGAACAGGTGGCTGGCTGGATTGGCACGTGGGTAAGTGGGCGTGCAGGCAGGTGGGTAAACAGATGGGTGGGTGGGCTATCAGGCAGGTGGGTAGACGAGCAGGCAGGTGGTAAACAGGTGGATGGGAGGGCTATTAGGCAGGTGGGTGGGCGAGCAGGCAGGTGGGTAAACAGGTGGCTGGGTGGGCGAGCAGGCAGGTGGGGGAACAGGTGACTGGGTGGATTGGCAGGTGGGTAAGTGGGCATGCAGGCAGGTGGGTAAGTGGGCATGCAGGCAGGTGGGTAAACAGGTGGCTGGGTGGGGTATCAGGTAGGAGGGTGGGCTATCAGGCAGGTGGGTAAACAGGTGGCTGGGTGGGCTATCAGGCAGGTGGGTGGGTGAGCAGGCAGGTGGGTGAACAGGTGACTGGGTGGATTGGCAGGTGGGTAAGTGGGCATGCAGGCAGGTGGGTAAACAGGTGGGTGGGTGGGCTATCAGACAGGTGAGTAGACAAGCAGGCAGGTGGTAAACAGGTACTCACCTAGTTGTGTTTGCAGGGGTTGAGCTCTGGCTCTTTGGTCCCGCCTCTCAACCGTCAATCAACAGGTAATTACCTAAGTGTAGTTACAGGATGAGAGCTACGCTCGTGGTGTCCCGTCTTCCCAGCACTCTTTGTCATATAACGCTTTGAAACTACTGACGGTCTTGGCCTCCACCACCTTCTCACTTAACACTTTCGCGCTTTAGATTAGAGATAACTCGTCGCTGTTTCTGGGGGGAGCCCCGTCGGCTCCCCGGAGCTATCCCAGGCTGATATGCTAATGTCAGACTTTGGCATCAGTCATGTGTATGGAGTTCTTAGGCCTACCGGGGACCACGGCCAGAACCGGGCCCCCTCAGAGAGGCAAGGGGAGCAATGGCCTATAGAAGCCCCCGTGTAGTTGGAAGCATTCTATGTCTGCCATCGACCGGAACAGGCACCCAGAAAGATAAGCGCCCCAAAACAAACCCCTATTCTGGTTAAAATTGCTACCAAAAACCGAACTAGTGGATAGAACTCCCCAACCGAAAACAAGCAAACTAGTGTGACGTCACACACTGCCGCGCCGCTGTCTGCGCAGCTCCCCCCTCCCCGGGAGGGGGAAGGGGGAGCCCCAGACCCCCCGCGCCGGCTACCCACACCTCAGTTCTTGAGGCTGATGCTATAGGCGATGGTCGTGTGCTCTGGCTCTGGTGTCGCTACTGCACTGTGCTTTGCGTGTGGTGTTAGTTTTGTGGGTGCGAGAGCCAGGAGTTATCTTCAGTACTCGGGCTGCATGCGCCTAGGGCTGCCTTCCCTAGGTGCCCTGTAAGTACTGCCCTTGGGGCCACCTTCCACAGGCTCCTCCGGGTCTGCCTCTGCTGGTCCGTTTTACCTTTCGGTTTTTCGGCCGCCTGTTGGGCTCTTGGGTGTTCTGTTCTCCCTTGTTACCGGCAGGTAAGAGGCAGTTTGCACTGGTAAGGGGCGCAGGGTGCTGCTCAGCTTGTAATTCCCGACATCGTGGCCGGCTCTGTTCCTTGGGGTTCGCTGTCCTCTTGCGGGGTTTTGTTTTTCTTTTTGTTTTTGCCTGGTGGGGGGTTCTGTCATTTTATTCAGTTTGTTTTTGCCCTTCCACTGTTCTCCTCGGTGGCGCCCCCTGCTAGGTCCCCGTGAGTGTACACGTCCCTGGGGTTCAGCTTTAGAAGTTTGCTTGGTAGTTTTGGGCGCCGGTTTGCAGCACCCTGCCTGGGACTACCTGAGCGCGAGTCCTCTTCAAGTAAACGCTCAGGACCCTGGGAATCCCCTAGGGGGCGCGTGGGTCCGATGGATGTGACCCCGGAGTCCCCACTCGCTGTGTGCGAGTTTGAGGGTTGCTCGGTCCCCTTGTCTCAGGGTGACCCTCATTGTTTCTGGGGGGAGCCCCGTCGGCTCCCCGGAGCTATCCCAGGCTGATATGCTAATGTCAGACTTTGGCATCAGTCATGTGTATGGAGTTCTTAGGCCTACCGGGGACCACGGCCAGAACCGGGCCCCCTCAGAGAGGCAAGGGGAGCAATGGCCTATAGAAGCCCCCGTGTAGTTGGAAGCATTCTATGTCTGCCATCGACTGAAACAGGCACCCAGAAAGGTAAGCGCCCCAAAACAAACCCCTATTCCGGTTAAAATTGCTACCTAAAACCGAACTAGTGGATAGAACTCCCCAACCGAAAACAAGCAAACTAGTGTGACGTCACACACTGCCGCGCCACTGTCTGCGCAGCTCCCCCCTCCCCGGGAGGGGGAAGGGGGAGCCCCAGACCCCCGCGCCGGCTACCCACACCTCAGTTCTTGAGGCTGATGCTATAGGCGATGGTCGTGTGCTCTGGCTTCGGTGTCGCTACTGCACTGTGCTTTGCGTGTGGTGTTAGTTTTGTGGGTGCGAGAGCCAGGAGTTATCTTCAGTACTCGGGCTGCATGCGCCTAGGGCTGCCTTCCCTAGGTGCCCTGTAAGTACTGCCCTTGGGGCTTGGGGCCACCTTCCACAGGCTTCTCGGGGTCTGCCTCTGCTGGTCCGTTTTACCTTTCGGTTTTTCGGCCGCCTGTTGGGCTCTTGGGTGTTCTGTTCTCCCTTGTTACCGGCAGGTAAGAGGCAGTTTGCACTGGTAGGGGCGCAGGGTGCTGCTCAGCTTGTATTTCCCGACATCGCGGCCGGCTCTGTTCCTTGGGGTTCGCTGTCCTCTTGCGGGGTTTTGTTTTTCTTTTTGTTTTTGCCTGGTGGGGGGTTCTGTCATTTTATTCAGTTTGTTTTTGCCCTTCCACTGTTCTCCTCGGTGGCGCCCCCTGCTAGGTCCCCGTGAGTGTACACGTCCCTGGGGTTCAGCTTTAGAAGTTTGCTTGGTAGTTTTGGGCGCCGGTTGGCAGCACCCTGCCTGGGACTACCTGAGCGCGAGTCCTCTTAAAGTAAACGCTCAGGACCCTGGGAATCCCCTAGGGGGCGCGTGGGTCCGATGGATGTGACCCCGGAGTCCCCACTCGCTGTGTGCGAGTTTGAGGGTTGCTCGGTCCCCTTGTCTCAGGGTGACCCTCATTGTTTTTGCCTCTGCCACGCTGCCTGTTGGGTCGGTGATACTTTCGACCCTGAGTCCTGTGAGTGTTGCTGCTTGCTTGTGACTCAATTTACCCAATCCTCTGATGATTCTATTCGGGTACAGGCGGCACGTGCGTTGCAGTCTAGGTTTCGTCTGTTGCAACGCGCTCGGTTGGTTGCTTCCCCGGATGCCCCGGGGCTGCTCCGCTTTGCTTTTCGAGACCCGGACTTGGGTGTGGGGGTCGCTTCGATCCTGGTTCAGTCCGCACCTCCTCGTCCTTCCCCTTCTGTTCGTTCTGGTCCCCCGCCCCTGCTTCCGGCCCCGAAGCGTCTGAGGGTTTCGGGGTCGGAGCAGGGGTTACTTGATCTCGAGACTCGGGCAGCTTCGGGGGTTGCCCCTTCCGGGGGGGCGGCAGAGGCATTCGAGTCTTGTCTCCCGGCCGAAGCTTCAGGGTCTGACCAGTGGGCCCCCCTTCCTCCAGCTTTTCCGGCTGCTCCGTCCTTGTCTTGTGGGGTCGGGACTTGGGGAGAGGACTCGGCCTCGGGTCCTGTGGTGACGGACCTCGAGGCTGGGGAGGGGCTGACTTGGAGGCCTTGGGCCCCGCTGGACCCCGCCTGGGTTTTTCTTCCCACTGAGCGGGGCTTATTGTTACAAGGAGTGGGGTTTTCTTTTCCCCCCTCTGCGTACGAGTTGGATTTGGTGTCGGCCTCTCCCCGGGTTCGGTTCCGTGTTCCCCTGGGTACGTCGGTTCCGTCCTTCCGGAGGTTTTCGGCTTATCGCATCCAACCTGGTGTGGTGCGAGCGGCCTTTGCTGCTTACCTCCTGCGTGACCCGGATTATGCCTCGGAAATGGATCCGTCCACGTTCAGGTTTGGGACTTCGTTCCCTTTCTGGCTCCGTTACGAGGTTCCGGAGTCGTCCTGGCTAGCAGACTGCCCCTTGTTTGGTCTGGATTCCTGGCATTCCTTCTGTCGTTCCCGCACGCTGGAGTGGCGGGAAGCTTCCACGGTGCTTCAGGTTTTCCTGGGGGGTGAACTTGAATACCTGAATGAGTGCTTGTTTGCCCCTGCCCTTCCCCGCGATGTGGGCGTTATTCAGCTCCATGTGCAGGTTCCCTCCCTTTCGGCGGCGCTCGTTGCGGAGGACTTGCGCGCCCGGGGCCTTTTGTGTCCGGCCTTGCGGTTCTTTTCCCTCCTGGAGCTGTCTTCGGATTGGCTCGTGGAGGATGTGGGGACGCTTGGGTCCGTCCCGGGGTCCGGCACCTTGTCCTCGGCTGCGCGTTCGTCGGCTGCCTTGTTGAAGCTGTTTACGCCGATTTTGCGGGATGCGGTTTCCCTGTTCTATGCTTCCCGTCTCGCGTGTCGGCAGGCGGTGCTGGGTTCCTCCGTGGAATCTGCTTGGGCTCTGGCTCTTAGGCGTTCTTCACCTTTTTGTCCTCTCCTGTTTGGGGAGTCGGCCGTGGCGCAGTTTATTCAGGCTGCGTCGGCGGCTTGTCGTCCGATGTCGGACTTATTGGTTTTCCGGGGGTCCCGGGGTGGGTCTTCCCGGAAAGGTCGTGCCAGGGCTCGGGGTTCCTCTCGTCGTGGTAGGCCTCTGGTGTCAGGTTTGGGGTTGGCTCCTCCTGCGGACCCTCCCTCGTCTGGTCGGTGCGGTGTTCGCGCTGTGCGGGGTTCTGGGTCTCGTAAGGGTCGCCGGCCCTTTCGCGGTTTGCCCCCTTGACGGGCGATGGGGGGGCGGCTTGCGCTGTTCGCCCGCGCCTGGTCCCACGATTCGTGGGCGTTTCGGGTCGTGTCTCGCGGCCTGCGGTGGCGTTGGGTGGCCCCTCCCCCCTTTGGGGGGTCGGGGCTGGCAGGGCAGGCTTCTTCCCCTGCGCTCTGTCGAGTCGTCTTGGAGTGGGTACACTTGGGCGTCGTCGAAACGACGTCGTCCCTCAGATGGGTTTCCCGTCTGTTTCCGGTTCCGAAACGGGACTGCGCGGACCTGCGATTCATTCTGGACTTGTCCCGTCTGAACCCCTGGGTTCATTGCCCCTCCTTTCGGATGACTACGCTGTCTCAGGTTCTTGGAGCCGGGAGCTTGGATGGTGTCCCTGGACCTCCGGGACGCTTATTGGCATGTCCCGATTCATCCGCGGTTCAGGGACTGGCTCGGTTTTGTAGTGGGGCGTCTGAGTTACCGCTTTCGTTGTCTCCCGTTCGGGTTGAACCTGGCACCTCGCGTGTTCACACGCCTTACACGGGTTGTGGTGGCTCGTTTGCGTCTCCTAGGTGTTCGGGTGTTGGCCTACCTCGACGACTGGCTGGTTTGGGCTCCCAGCCAGTCAGCTTGCTCGCTAGCCAGGGATTTGGTTCTTTCCCAGCTTGCCGGGTTCGGGTTCTTGGTGAACTGGAGGAAGTCCCATCTGGTTCCCTCTCAGGTTCGGACTTGGCTGGGTCTCGTGTGTGACTCTCGAACCGCCTCCTTGTCTCTCCCTCCGGAGTCTCTCCTGCGGCTGCGGTCCCGCCTTCGTCTGTTTCTGGAGGGCCCTCGGGTCACCCGGCGGTTGCTCGAGGGGCTGTGAGGGAGCCTGAACTTCGCGATGGTGGTCTACCCGCCGGGTCGGGTTTGGCTTCGACGGCTGTTCTGGTTCCTTCGGGGTTCCCCCTTCCGCCTCTCTCGCGATCGCAGAGTTTGACCTCTGGGGGACTTGCGTCGGTTGCTGCGTCACCGGCTTCCTTTTCGGGTTTTTCGGGGTTCAGTGCCTTGGCGCCTACCCGAGCCCTCGCTCGATGTGTACACGGATGCGTCGTCTCTCGGCTGGGGTTTTGTGACCAGTGCTCACCAGGCCGGCCAGGGGCGTTGGGATCCGTCCTTCCGTCGAGCTCACAGTACGGTGCGGGAGTTCGCGGCAGTGTGGTTTGCTCTGGGGAGGATTCGGGTGGCCCGCGGATCGACGATTCGGCTCCATTCGGACTGCTCTCCGGTGGTTCATTGCCTGAACCGCGGGGGTTCGATGCGGTCCTTGTCTCTTTGGGGTTGGTCGCTTCGGGTGACTCGTCTGCTGAGTTCTCGGGGTTTGGCTCTCCTGGCGGTTCACGTACGGGGCGTGTCCAACGTCTTGGCCGACGCCCTGTCTCGCTTCGTTCCCCTCTCCATGGAGTGGGCGGTCGACGACGAGTCCTTCCGTTGGCTTTGCCAGACGTTCGGGCGCCCCGAAGTGGACCTCTTTGCGTCGGCGTGGTCGCGGCGTCTTCCCGTTTATGCGGCGCCCTTCCCCGATTGCGAGGCCGTCGGGGTCGATGCCTTTCGGCTAGAGTGGTCGAGGTGGGGGTTCCTGTACCTCTTTCCCCCGGTTCGGCTGTTGCTCCAGGTCCTGACTCGCTTAGAGACTTACCGGGGGAGAGTTGTCCTTCTGGCCCCTTGGTGGCCGGCCCAGCCATGGTTTCAGGCGCTGGTTGCTCGGTGTCCGAACCCGAGGGTTTTCCCGCGGCTCCGCCTCTTTCAGCAGATCGGGCCGGTACGTCACGTAGCTGGTTCGATCTTCTCCTCGAGTCTTCGCGTATGGTTTTTTTGACTCGAGTCTATCATCATCTCTATGGTGATCAGGTGGCCTCCTTGTTGGTGTCCCACCTGAGGGCTTCTTCTCGGCAGCAGTATGAAGTTTCCTGGCGGTCCTTCCGTTTCTTTTTGCGTCTTCGTCGTGTTAGCTCCTTGTCTGTTCGGGTGGTCTTGTCCTTCCTCTCGTGGTTGTTTCAGGACCGTTATCTTATGCCTAACACTGTCGCTTCGTATCGTGCGGCGCTGGCGGAGCCGCTTCAGCTTGCTTTCGGTATCGATGTTACGTCTGCGCCGTTTCGCAAGCTGTCTCGTGCATTGTTTCACCTCCGGCCTGCTCATGCGTCGCCTGAGCCGTCCTGGTCTTTGGACAGAGTGCTCGCTTTCCTTTCATCTCCTCGTTTCGTTGTGGCCCCTTCGGTCCAGGATTGTTTTTCCAAGGCACTTTTCTTGTTGGCTTTGGCCTCTGGGGGTCGGGTAGGGGAGCTTCATGCTCTCCTCCGGCGCAGGGGTTTCTGCTCTTTTGGTCGTGGTGATAGTTTTGTTCGTTTGCAGCCGTCTCCTTCTTTTCTGGCGAAGAATGAGACTGCTGCGTTCCGGAGGGGTCCATGGGTGGTTGATGCTTGGTTGGTCAGGCCGGGTGTGCATCATGTTTTGTGTCCGGTTGCGGCGCTTCGCCGTTATTTGCGCGCCACAGCTTCTGTGTCCGGGGACGCGCTGTGGGTTGATCCGGTTTCCCTTCTTCCCTGTTCGCGGGTTCGAGTCTCTCAGGTCGTCCGCAGGGTTATTAGGTCCAGCCAGCTTGCGGTCTATCCCCGTGCCCATGACGTTCGTAAGTTCGCGGCTCTTGCTGCCGTCTTTGGGAATATGTCTTGGTCTGATATTCGGGCGCGGGGATTTTGGTGGTCGAACAGGGTCCTGGCTGCTCGTTACCTTGTGAATGTCCCTGGGCCTCGTCGGGCCTGTGTTGCTTTGGGTCGGCGGTTGCAGCCAGTTGTCTCGGCTTCGAGTTGAGGGGTGTGCGACGACCGCCTCCCGGGTAAGTCCCTCTTTTTCTGTCTGTGGGTAGTTAGCTCCGGGGAGCCGACGGGGCTCCCCCCAGAAAACCAGCGTTGAATGTAATGAAACGCCATTTTCTGGGTGAGTCCCAGAGGCTCCCCGGCATCCCTCCCTCCCTCCGGTCGGCGGTTTTTCGCGTTTTTGACATCCAGCCTCAAGAACTGAGGTGTGGGTAGCCGGCGCGGGGGTCTGGGGCTCCCCCTTCCCCCTCCCGGGGAGGGGGGAGCTGCGCAGACAGCGGCGCAGCAGTGTGTGACGTCACACTAGTTTGCTTGTTTTCGGTTGGGGAGTTCTATCCACTAGTTTGGTTTTTGGTAGCAATTTTAACCAGAATAGGGGTTTGTTTTGGGGCGCTTACCTTTCTGGGTGCCTGTTCCGGTCGATGGCAGACATAGAATGCTTCCAACTACACGGGGGCTTCTATAGGCCATTGCTCCCCTTGCCTCTCTGAGGGGGCCCGGTTCTGGCCGTGGTCCCCGGTAGGCCTAAGAACTCCATACACATGACTGATGCCAAAGTCTGACATTAGCATATCAGCCTGGGATAGCTCCGGGGAGCCTCTGGGACTCACCCAGAAAATGGCGTTTCATTACATTCAACGCTCGTTTTTGTCTTACGATTCCGCATAACAGCCTACTTTTCTCGTCCATCAAAAAATATTTCTATAAATTCCATTTTTTAACCGAAATGGATGGGGATACTTTTGTTTTGTAGAGAATTTATTTGCGAATGTTTTGGTACCAGAATGAATATTATATCACATAAACTTCTATGAGTAAAAAAAAAAATACACACAGTATGTTTGGGGGTGTGGCGAGCGTGTGGCAGTGGGTTCCCTTTAGCCGTTGATATATCCAACACGTGGGAAATATTTGTATGTGTTATGTATATGTCTGTGTAGGGAATTTTACTGCGATCACTGTCATACAAATTATAAAATGTTTCAACAAGTATAAACATGACAAACATCAAACGAACGAAAACAATGCGCTCGTTTCTGCCCCGAACGCATACTGAGCGACGTGGTTCTATATTTGGCGCTTCTCTTACACATGCTTTGTACAAATGTTATACAGTTCATCTTATAGAAAATTTTATTGCGAACACATTGGTATAAAAAAGAAATACGTACATAGAAAAGTAGGGTCAGGAAACGTATAAACTTTCCAAGCATGATTTCCCCCCTGTGTTTTCGCCAGTGCGCTCGCGGCTAACTACTCTCCACTTCACACACTCTTGCGGGTGGGCAATTACCTATATTAAACATTCATATGCATATGTCCGTGTAGAGAATTTTATTGCGATTCCAATGATACCAAAATTAGCGATGTAGGACAACTGTAGGCTTCGCAATCATTAAGAGAGTGGAAACATTTTGTTGCTGTTTGGCGCTCTCGGCGAGTGATCTGCATAGTTTTTTATTTGGTGTTGATACTCCTTATGCTTGGGCGGCATTTTATAGGTATGCTCTTATAGACAATTTCATTGCGAACACAGTGATACCAAATTTAAATACGTGCGCCTTCAATTATTGTCAGGACAGTCAAAAGAGTGTACACTTTTTCGGTCTTACCGCGTAGGCGCGCGAAGTGCCGAAAGCATCTGGGGTATTGTTTTTTTTTGAGCGCCGAGAGCACGAAAGTGTTAACTTGTTCCAACCGTCTACCACTCTATTTGCGAAGGTGAATTTTCTTATATTTCTTCGGCATCTGTGTTTAGCTAGTTTAAATCTATGACGTCTTGTTCTTGAAGTTCCAGGTCTCAGGAAGTCTTCCCTGTCGATTTTATCAATTCCTGTTACTATTTTGTACGTAGTGATCATATCACCTCTTTTTCTTCTGTCTTCTAGTTTTGGCATATTTAATGCTTCTAACCTCTCCTCGTAGCTCTTGCCCTTCAGTTCTGGGAGCCACTTAGTAGCATGTCTTTGCACCTTTTCCAGTTTGTTGATGTGCTTCTTAAGATATGGGCACCACACAACAGCTGCATATTCTAGCTTTGGCCTAACAAAAGTCATGAACAATTTCTTTAGTATATCGCCATCCATGTATTTAAATGCAATTCTGAAGTTAGAAAGCATTGCATAGGCTCCTTGCACAATATTCTTTATGTGGTCCTCAGGTGATAGTTTTCTATCTAGAACCACTCCTAGATCTCTTTCTTTATCAGAATTCTTTAAAGATTTCTCACATAATATATAGGTTGTGTGGGGTCTATGTTCTCCTATTCCACATTCCATAACATGACATTTATTAACATTAAATTCCATTTGCCAAGTGGTGCTCCATATACTTATTTTGTCCAGGTCTTCTTGAAGGGCATGATAGTCATCTAAATTTCTTATCCTTCCTATTATCTTAGCATCATCAGCAAACATGTTCATATAATTCTGTATACCAACTGGTAGATCATTTATGTAGACAATAAACATCACTGGTGCAAGAACTGAACCCTGTGGTACTCCACTTGTGACATTTCTCCATTCCGATACATTGCCTCTGATTACTGCCCTCATTTTTCTATCAGTCAGAAAATTTATCATCCATGTTAGAAGCTTACCTGTCACCCCTCCAATATTTTCCAGTTTCCAGAACAACCTCTTATGTGGAACTCTGTCGAAAGCCCTTTTTAGGTCCAGATAGATGCAGTCAACCCAACCATCTCTTTCCTGTAATATCTCTGTGGCTCGATCATAGAAACTGAGTAAATTCGATACACAGGATCTTCCAGATCGAAAACCATACTGTCTGTCTGATATTATATCATTTCTCTCCAGGTGTTCTACCCATTTAGTTTTGATTAGTTTTTCCAATACTTTCACTATTACACTTGTCAATGATACAGGTCTATAATTGAGGGGGTCTTCCCTGCTGCCATTTTTGTAGATTGGAACTACGTTAGCCTGTTTCCACACGTCTGCTACGATTCCTGTAGACAGGGATGCCTGAAAGATCAGGTGAATTGGAATGCTGAGCTCATGCACATTCTCTCAGAACCCATGGTGAAACTCCATCTGGGCCAGCTGCTATGTTCTTACTGAGCTCCTTGAGCATATTTTCCACTTCATCTCTAGACACCTCTATCCTCTATGTTGTGCTCTGGAATTCCCATTGTGTCTGGTTCTCTGAAGATTTCATTTTGTACAAACACACTTTGGAACTTTTCATTTAATGTTTCACACATTTCCTTTTCATTTTCCGTGAATCTGTTTCCCATTTTCAACCTCTGGATATTATCCTTTACCTGCAATTTGTTGTTTATGAATTTGTAGAATAGGCCCGGTTCTGTTTTACATTTATCTGCTATCCCCTTTTCAAAATTTCTTTCTGCCTCTCTCCTTACTGCCGTATAGTTGTTTCTCGCATCTTTGTATCGCTGGTATGTTTGAGGGTTTGGCCTCTTCCTATACTGATTCCATTTTTGTGTCTTTTGGTCTCTTGCCCTCTCACAATTTCTGTCGAACCAATCCTGTTTTCTGGCCCTGCACCTCTGTTTTGGTATGAATGTTTGTGTGCCTTCCTCGTATATTTTTAAAAATTTGGCATACATTTCATTTGCTTCCCTGCCTAGCAACAATTCTGTCCAATTACACTCATTAAAAAAATTTTGAAGTTCCCCATAGTGTCCTCTCCTTAAATCGAGTTTATCAACTGTTTCAATGTCCCCATTTTCTTCTAGATGATATCTTAAAGCATAAACAATGTCTAAAGGTGTACAGATTCCTGAGCCTATCGGGCTCTATCATATCTACACTTGAAACTGTGTATGGAGTCAGCCTCCACCACATCACTTCCTAATGCATTCCATCATTCCAGGTGGGTGGGTGGGTGAGCAGGCAGGTGAGTGAACAGGTGGGTGGGTGGGCAGGTGGGTAAACAAGTGGGTGGGTTGGCGAGACTGGACAGAGACAGATCACAGGTCTGTGTTCTCCTGCCTGGTGACCCCCCTCCCTCCCCCACCTCACGTCAGCCTTCCCATCTCCCCTCCGTGGGTGTTGACATGCTGTACGATGACTTTTAACACTTTAGTGCGCGCGCACTCCCTGAAAAAAAAAGCGGGTTGTGCGCGCGGCGTTCTGGGCGCTCAAGCGTGAACACAAAAAAGTTTATCATCTTTTCACGCTCCTAACATCAATTCTCGAGCTACATTTTTCATTTTGGTATCAATGCGTTGGCAATAAAATTCTCTACAAGATCATATGCATAAAATGTCACCCAAGCATTTGCTATCCCACCACGAAGTAAATAAACATGAAGATGACTCGCCGTGACACCCAAACAGGAAGTAAATGTTCATACTCTTTCGTTTGTTGCCAGCCTCACAGTCATCCTACAGCGCTTATTTTGATATCACTGAACTCGCAATAAAATTCCCCACCCAGACATATGCCTATCAATGTCTAATTATGTTCCGCACGAGTGTGGGAACTGGGCGAAGCGTTAGCCGTGATTTCAGCAGCGACGACACTGTTGTGATGCAGCGCTTTGAAACTTTATACTTATTTCACTGTCATGACATTATTTCTCGAGCTACGTATTTCATTTTTATAGCAATGTGTTCACAATAGAAAGTTCTATAAGAACGTGGGTAGAATTGGCCAACAGAGCGTCAAATAAATTTGCGGCGAATAAAATCTTACGCGAATCTTACGCGTGTTTGTACCCGTGAGCATAAAAGTTTTTACTTTGCTCATGTTTTTTCAAGTTTATACTTGATTCACTCCGTTTTTTTTGTTTGTATAGTGTTCGGAATATAATTCTCTACACAGACATATGCATATAAATGTAGAATCATGATCACGGCCAACACAAGAGTGTGTGGAGTGCGCGATTACCCTCGTTGTGACACCAATTCAATAGTCTCTCCTCTTAAGTTACAATACTTTGCCGTTTTCTCAAATTGGCACAGTGCCTATTAGAGAAAACAAAAATTTAATGGCAAACATATTCATACAAACCCCAAGTCGATCGAGTAGTAAATACCCAATATAACACTGTCCGTAAATTTACGTCGTGATCCGACAAGCGGTTAGGGAAACCACCCGTAAGTCCAAGTCGAAAATCCAGGAAAGTGTTAACATGTGCGCCTTAAGTTCTGTTCAATCCCATATTATTTTATTTTAAATATTTAAATGAATAGAGAGCAAACCAAATACTGTACTGTACTGTTTAACTATTATAGTGTGTTATTTAATTAACCCTTAAACTGCGCAACGCGCCTGCAGGCTCACGTCTGGTTTGCGCAACGCACCTCCGGATATTTGTATTTTTCACGTTCCATTCAAAACTCCCGCGGCTACATGGGGTTCACATCAGCTTCCTCAGGGCTCTTGTAAACAGACGCCGTCTTTAAAAAAAATCGTGGTCCACATTCCCGGGTGCGGGAGCCTCAGTAGTGTGTGAGCAACCAAGGCTGGCGCTCACAGCATGAGCGCACAGCACTGCTGTTCAGCGTGTGACCACAGCATCGCCTAATAATGTCAAAATATATATATAACTTGTATTATTTAGCTATGATAGTGTTATATTAGAGCCTGAGTGTGATAATGACTGGGTACAATGTTCAAATATCAGTGATTCAATGCTGTTCACGATGTTCACAGCGCTAGCCACAGCACCACAGCATTATTTCGTTCATCTAGGAATCTTCAAATGATTTCTTAGGTTCCTTTTCAAAATAAACGTGTGGTCAATTATTCATTTACAGGAATTATAGTGACCAGGATTGTGATAATAGCAGGATTGTGGTTATAATTAGCGTTGTGCGTAGTATTGTGGAAGGAGGAATTTTGATGAGGGAGGGAGGGCGAGAATTGAGGTAGCCTCTGTGTGTGTGGCTGCCACTCTTGTTTTGTTCACCATACTAGCTTAGTGGTTTGCTATGGGCAACACATGTACATGGGTATATATAGTGTGTGTATATAGTGTAAGAACAGCAACAGGAGAATGTTGAGAGGAGCTATTTTGGTGAGGGAGGTGATGTAATCCGGTCCGTCTAATTACCACAAGCTACACAAGCTTCACAAAGCTTCCTGGCAATATGTTAGTAATGAATAAATATGATATATTTACTCATTATAATGTTGGTACTGAATGTACAACACGAGAAAACATAATTTTAATCTGAAAAAGTATATTTTTATTAAGAAATTAGACGAAAATAAAGAGCTGGTGACACCAAATAAAGTCGACGATCCAAGCGTCGGTTAGGTTAGGTTAGGTTAGGTTAAGTTAGGTTAAGTTAGGTTAAGTTAGGTTAGGTTAGTTTAGGTTAGGTCAGCCTAACCTAACATATCATATTTATTCATTACTAACCTATTGCCAGGAAACTTTCTGAAGCTTTGTGAAGCTTGTGTAGCTTGTGGTAATTAGACGGACCCATGTAATCGTAGCATCGTCAACTGTGTGATTTTTCATGCAGTGTATGGTGGCCACTGTACTCTTTGGAGACAATACCGGCTTACTTGCATAGTTCTGGTAAATAAAACATGTAGATAGGTATATAGAACATGTGTAATAAAAACTATAACAATATGGTGGGAGGAGCAATGTTGGCGAGTAAGATGTTGGAGTGAGGGAGACTGGCTGGGTGTGGCTGCTCTCACTCAAGGTGTTCTGAATGTGTTCATGGTCAAATGCTCCTATTGGCCCATACGAGGCAGCTGCTATTGGCCCATACGAGGCAGCTGCTATTGGCCCATACGAGGCAGCTGCTATTGGCCCATACGAGGCAGCTGCTATTGGCCCATACGAGGCAGGTGCTATTGGCCCATACGAGGCAGCTGCTATTGGCCCATACGAGGCAGGTGCTATTGGCCCATACGAGGCAGCTGATATTGGCCCATGCGAGGCATCTGCTATTGGCCCATACGAGGCAGCTGCTATTGGCCCATACGAGGCAGCTTCTATTGGCCCATACAAGGCAGCTGCTATTGGCCCATACGAGGCAGCTGCCATTGGCCCATACGAGGCAGCGGGTCCGTCTAATTACCACAAGCTACCACAAGCTACACAAGCTTCAGAAAGCTTCCTGGCAATACGTTAGTAATGAATAAATATGATATGTTAGGTTAGGCTGACCTGACCTAACCTAACCTAACCTGTCCTAACCTAACCTAACCTAATCTAACTTAACCAAACCTAACCTAACCAAACCTAACCGAAGCTTGGATCGTCGACTTGATTTGGCATCACCAGCTTTTTATTTTCGTCTAATTTCTTTATAAAAAGATACTTTTTCAGATTAAAATTATGTTTTTTCGTGTTGTACATTCAGCACCAACATTATAATGAGTAAATATATCATATTTATTCATTACTAACGTATTGCCAGGAAGCTTTCTGAAGCTTTTGTAGCTTGTGGTAATTAGACGGACCGGAAGCAGCTGCTACGCGATGTTCTGAATGTGTTGATGGTAAATGTATATAGTGTGTGACAGTGTATAGTGAGTACATATGTTGTAAATATACATAAATGAACATGAAAAATTGGTGTGAATAACTGTATGATGGGAGGGGCAAAGTTTTTTTTTTTTTTTTTTTTTTTTTTTAGATATATAAAAGAGTTGTTACATTCTTGTACAGTATCCACTCAATTTAACGGCCTATATGGGGCTGTACCCTGGTCGTTATTTCCGGAGTTCTGGTATTTCCGAAGTTAAGATGTCGGTAATTTTTCAAGTAACATTCAGGTAGGATATACTTTATACTGTATAACAAGGGACCACACAACAAGTGAACCATATAAACCAAACACCTCCTTCCCTCCCCTCCCTCAATGTCTTCCATTCCCTCCCTCATTATCTTCCATCCCCTCCCTCAATGTCTTCCATTCCCTCCCTCATTATCTTCCATCCCCTCCCTCAATACCTTCCATCCCCTCCCTCATTATCTTCCATCCCCTCCCTCAATGTCTTCCATCCCCTCCCTCAATGCCTTCCATCCCCTCCCTCATTATCTTCCATCCCTCCCTCAATGCCTTCCATCCCCTCCCTCATTATCTTCCATCCCCTTCCTCAATGCCTTCCATCCCCTCCCTCATTATCTTCCATCCCTCCCTCAATGCCTTCCATCCCCTCCCTCATTATCTTCCATCCCCTTCCTCAATGCCTTCCATCCCCTCCCTCATTATCTTCCATCCCTCCCTCAATGCCTTCCATCCCCTCCCTCATTATCTTCCATCCCCTTCCTCAATGTCTTCCATCCCCTCCCTCATTATCTTCCATCCCCTCCCTCATTATCTTCCATCCCCTCCCTCAATGTCTTCCATCCCCTCCCTCATTATCTTCCCTCCCCTCCCTCAATATCTTCCATCCCCTCCCTCATTATCTTCCATCCCCTCCCTCATTATCTTCCATCCCCTCCCTCATTATCTTCCATCCCCTCCCTCATTATCTTCCATCCCCTCCCTCAATGTCTTCCATCCCCTCCCTCATTATCTTCCCTCCCCTCCCTCAATATCTTCCATCCCCTCCCTCATTATCTTCCATCCCCTCCCTCAATATCTTCCATCCCCTCCCTCATTATCTTCCATCCCCTCCCTCATTATCTTCCATCCCCTCCCTCATTATCTTCCATCCCCTCCCTCATTATCTTCCATCCCCTCCCTCATTATCTTCCATCCCCTCCCTCAATGCGTTCCTCATAACATGAAAACAGCAGGTGATGGAGGAAGGAGCTACTAACGGGGTCGAGGGAGCTACAGTACTATAACGGGGTCGAGGCCTGGCTACCCAGACATCTGTCAGCGCCTGCTCGCAGATGCCAGCTGTGCATAATTCATAAATAAAACTATATTTGTTTAATTAACAAATAGGAAACTATAAAACATGTTATTGATTAATAATGTATAGTTATATACGAAAATTAACATATTTTGGCATAAATATTTTACAACTAAGATTACAAAATTTAATACAGTATGGGGTGAGAGGTTTGGCACCATTGCCTTGGTCAGCAATTCTGCCCTCTGCCTTCCTTATCACCACCCCTCTCCCTCCCTCACTACCACCACCAATACTCTCCCTACCTCCCTCAACACCACCCCTCTCCCTGCCTCCCTCAACACCACTCCTCTCCCTGCCTCCCTCAACACCACCCCTCTCCCTGCCTCCCTCAACACCACCCCTCTCCCCTGCCTCCCTCAACAGCACCCCTCTCCCTGCCTCCCTCAACACCACCCCTCTCCCTGCCCCCCTCAACACCACCCTTCTCCCTGCCTCCCTCAACACAACCCCTCTCCCTGCCTCCCTCAACACCACCCCTCTCCCTGCCTCCCTCAACACCACCCCTCTCCCTGCCTCCTTCAACACCACTCCTCTCCCTGCCTCCCTCAACACCACTCCTCTCCCTGCCTCCCTCAACACCACTCCTCTCCCTGCCTCCCTCAACACCACTCCTCTCCCTCCCTCCCTCACTACCACCACCAATACTCTCCCTGCCTCCTTCAACACCACTCCTCTCCCTGCCTCCCTCAACACCACTCCTCTCCCTGCCTCCCTCAACACCACCCCTCTCCCTGCCTCCCTCAACACCACCCCTCTCCCTGCCTCCCTCAACACCACCCCCTCTCCCTGCCTCCCTCAACACCACCCCTCTCCCTCCCTCCCTCACTACCACCACCAATACTCTCCCTGCCTCCCTCAACACCACCCCTCTCCCTGCCTCCCTCAAAACCACCCCTCTCCCTGCCTCCCTCAACACCACCCCTCTCCCTGCCTCCCTCAACACCACCCCTCTCCCTCCCTCCCTCACTACCACCACCAATACTCTCCCTACCACCCTCACCACCACCCCCAACACTCTCCCTGCCTCCCTCAACACCACCCCTCTCCCTCCCTCCCTCACTACCACCACCAATACTCTCCCTACCACCCTCACCACCACCCCCAACACTCTCCCTGCCTCTCCCCCTCAATGCCTCCCTCCATCAATCACTGCCTCCCATCCCTCCCTCAAGGCCTTGGAGGTCGGTGGCCTGTTGCCACATGAGGGGCCGCCGATGCCAAAACAAACTCAATACCGACCTTCGGTAATATCGACCACCAGACTGGTATATGAGGGTCCAGATACCGATCTCCCAAACCGGTCGTTATTACCGGCAGATCGGTATAAAAGAGGCCGTTAAATTGAGTGGATACCGTACAGCCACTAGTACGTGTAGCGTTTCGGGCAGGTCCCTGGAATACGATCCCCCGCCGCGAAGAATCGTTTTTTCATCCAAGTACACATTTTACTGTTGCGTTAAACAGAGACTACAGTTAAGGATTTGCGCCCAGTAAATCCTCCCCGGCCAGGATACGAACCCATGACATAGCGCTCGCGGAACGCCAGGCGAATGTCTTACCACTACACCACGGAGACTTTTAGAAGTTGAAAGAATACAATGTTGGAGAAGTGAGGGAGGGCTGGCTGGGTGTGGCAGCTCTCACTCGCGGTGTTCTGAATGTGTTGATGGTGAATGTATATAGTGTGTGACAGTGTATAGTCTGTAAATAGATTGTATATATACACAAATTAGCATGATACATAGTAAATATGTGCTGCATATGTGTACACAAGTTTCATGCACGTAACACAGTGTCTACGGACAGTACTGATGTTGTACTGCGATATTATAGTGTACGTGTTCATTATGCATTGGATTGGCACATAAAAACAATGAAAATGTATTTGGAAAGGTGCGCACAAAATGAACGAAAATATATTCGCGGCAACTCGCGCGCCCCGCCGCCCCCGAGAGCTTATGGCACGGGCGCACGGGGAATGATGACGTCACGCCCCAACTTCTGGACCACATAGCAGCCAAAGTAAGTACAATTTCGACTTTTTTTTTTTTTACATACCCATACTGAGGGAAGGGTTTTTGACACTTTAAAAAGAAAAAAGAATTTTTTCCAGAGAATTTATTTCCTGCGCACTGCGGGGGTGTCACATTTGGAGGCAACGCAGTTAAGGGGTTAATATTCATAACTAGCTTTCCACAGCAATAAGAAAACATATTAATTCTTGCAACACCTCCAACACTACCTTCCTTCATTAGGCTTGAGCGAGTCACATACACACTCAACAGTTCTCCCTTCCTTCTTGCCAACTCACTCTCTCCTTCCCTCCCTTCCTTCCTGCCAAATCACTCCCTCCTTCCCTCCCTTCCTTCCTGCCAACTCACTCCCTCCTTCCCTCCCTTTCTTCCTGCCAAATCACTCCTTCCTTCCCTCCCTTCCTTCCTGCCAACTCACTCCCTCCTTCCCTCCCTTCGTGCCAACTCACTCCCTCCTTCCCACCCTTCCTTCCTGCCAACTCACTCCCTCCTTCCCTCCCTTCGTGCCAACTCACTCCCTCCTTCCCTCCCTTTCTTCCTGCCAACTCACTCCCTCCTTCCCTCCCTTCCTTCCTGCCAACTCACTCCCTCCTTCCCTCCCTTCCTTCCTGCCAACTCACTCCCTCCTTCCCTCCCTCTCTTCCTGCCAACTCACTCCCTCTTTCCCTCCCTTCCTTCCTGCCAACTCACTCCCTCCTCCCCTCCCTCTCTTCCTGCCAACTCACTCCCTCTTTCCCTCCCTTCCTTCCTGCCATCTCACTCCCCCTTTCCTTCCCTTCCTGCCAACTCACTCCCTCTTTCCTTTCCTCCCCAACTCACTTCCTACTTCCCTCTCCCCCTTCCTGCCAACTCACTCCCTCTTTCCTTCCCTCCCCGACTCACTCCCTCCTTCCCTTCATCCCTTCTTGATCGTTATCCCCCAGGTGGTACCTCCCAATGCTCCCCTCCCTCCCAACACCACCCACCCACACCACCCCCTCCTACACCATGCACCGCAGCCACAACCTTACGGGATTAATACGGTACGGCCCGCAGCCTGGCTTTCATATCCGGACAATTCACTGCTTGTCTGGCTGACTGTCCAGATAGTGCAACATTGGCAGTAAGTTAACTGACCCAGATTTTTTATCCAGTCAAACACCTGATTTTCCGGCTCCTATGGACATTTTGGCCGGATATTGAGATAACTTTATCCGGTCACGATTTTGGCCATATATGGGCGTTTTCCGGATATTCGAATTCCTGATAATCACGTGTCTACAGTATTTCTTATGGGAAAATTTGTTTCGTGTTGGAAATTTTTGACTTACGAACCGTTTCTGAGAATCAATTAAATTGGAAAACCAAGGTATCACTGTATAAGAAAATTCACTTTCACAAACAGAGTGATAGACGGTTGGAACAAGTTAGGTGAGAAGGTGGTCGAGACCAAAACCATCAGTAATTTCAAAGCGTTATATGACAAAGAGTGCTGTGCAGATGGGACACCACAAGCAGAGCTCTCATCCTGTAACTACACTTAGGTAATTACACTTAAGCTAAGTGATGTTGGCTCTGTCTAGAACATTAGTTCTGCCATGTTCTGCCCTGGCTGAACATTAGTTCTGCCAGGGACATGATTTTGTTTCATGTCATCCACATTGCATATGCCCTGGCTTTATAGCTTGCTCTGTGGGACAGAGGGGTTTCTTTCCTGTCTCATCAGAGATGCCTGTTTTGAGGGCAAGTTAAAACGATTAAAACTTGGGCCCTGGGCATAGGGAGGGGTATCGTGGCCATGTCCTGGAAATACACCTTTGGGGCAATGAAGGATATGTCCAGATCATACTTGGACGGGAAATAAAAAAAACATGTCCAATTGATGCTACACATCTTCAAGACCAGGAGCCAAACTCAAAAAAAAAAAAAAAAAAAAAAAAGAGAGAGGAGGACTGGCAACAAAGCTTACATCTTCCCCAGAACACTTAAATCATAAAGAAGGAATAACCAGGCTAGCAACATGGAAAGCAGCAAAATCCTGGGAAGTTTAACCACTCCAAACACATTCCAGAGTAACTAGGAAGTGGAGGAAGGGCTAGTAGGCTTCAGATCATAGTGTTTGTCTGTTACCCAATTCTTTTCAGCCCAATCACAAGCTGTTCAATCACACTTCGACTATTATCAATCAAGTACTATATGCTGTATGCTAAAAAATTATGCAAATACTGTATGAGGACTGTTAATGTTGAGATGGAGAAATTTCTTCATATTTACTAGACAAGTTGAGCATTTAAGACAAATATTTGAGGTGATTAAATACTAGTCATAATTTGTTTTGTTATCTTAGGAAAAACCCAAGTTTATGGTGCCCTATATAACATGGAGCAGCGTTCGTGTGGGAATATTTATCACACTGTCTGTGGTTAGCATTGTCATATATATCTCCATGCCAGCGGTTCTACTGGCACTCCTAGCAACTATGATCATCCTTGCTCTTATTGAAGTTGTCTACCTGTTGTTCGTCTGTGCTCATTATATTGAGGTGAGTCAGTTTATTTTGTATAAAGACAATCTTTAAGAGGGTATGTGATATATTTTGAAAATTTTAACCATATTAATGAAAGGTTAATTTTGTTTAATACTGTAACTAGAAAGACACTACATTTAGAATTCCACCATATATGCAAACAAAAAGATTCAAATATTGATAAGAAAGTATAAATTTAATTATATTAAAAATCTATTGAGCTCCAATGTACTGTTATCCTATACAATCTTGTTTCAGAACTTAGTCTATATTTCGTATTGACTTTTATTGATAATAATTAATAATAATTCATTGTGTTTAGGGGGACAGGCAGCCAGTGTGTATCCATATACGTTAGGCTTATATTGAGGTCCCCTCCCTACACCCCCTCTCTACACCCCCCATGTCAAATTATTGATCCCACCCAAGATGCAACCCCACAACAAGCTAACTCCTGAGTACCTACTTACTGCTAGGTGGACAGGAACATGAGGTGATAGGAAATGTACTCAACCATTTCTGTCCCGCCCGGAATTCAAACCTGGACTTTTCTATTGTGAGTCAAAAACGAACCCGACTGTACTACCGGGACCCTCATTTTCTATTGTTGTAATATCAACATACATACTCAGTAGAAACTTTCTTCCTGTACCATAAGTTTTGTCATTATTTTCTGGGGAAGCCCCGTCAGCTCCTCGAAGCCTTACCAGGCTTATATGCTAATTGTCAGACTTTGGCATCAGTCATGTGTATGGAGTACTTAGGGCCTACCGGGGACCATGGCCAGAACCTGGCCCCCTCATAGAGGCAAATGGAGCAATGGCCTATAGAAACCTCCATGTGGTTGGAAGCATTCTATGTCTGCCATCGACCGGGTCAAGCATCCAGAAAGATAAGCGTCCCAAAAGAAATCCCTATTCTGGTTAAAATTGCTACCAAAAGTCGAACTAGTGGATAGAACTCCCCAACAGAAAACAAGCAAACTAGTATGACATCACACGTCACCGCACGTCATAGGTATTGGTGGAGACCTAGACACCTGACAGTGTATGCGTGTTTATCTATGTGGTACCATGACATTACACTCATCTGTGAATGATACAGTTGCTCTAGTCCCGTGGTCCTCTCCTGTTCTTATGTCTTGCATGCTTCTTCGGCTTTGTGGATCCATCTACAGGTGGGTCCTCATAGCGTTTCAGCATGTTAACGTGGTACTTCTTCTTGGCACCATCGACGTCGAGCACATAGTTTTAAAGAGTGCATGCACTCCACTACCGTGCATGGGCCCTTCCACTACAGCAAGAGCTTGTTCCTGCTGGTGGGAAGTAACAAAAGTACCTTGTCACCAACATGGAACTTGCATTCTTTTGCTTTTTTCTCCTTGGCAGACACTCCCTGAATGTCTCGCAACTTCAAGGTTTTTTCTGGGCGAGTCGGCTTGTTGCTCTCTGACCTCGTAGTGACAGCTGCTACGAGCGAGTTACCTATTAATGGAGTTGTTGTCGCTTCAACCAGGGGTTTTGCTTCTCCCTCCATTACTTCACAGCTTGCTTTCTCTCCCTTATTCTTCCCTTTGGGTTTCAGCTGGGTGTGGGTGTGGTCACTCCCTGTGACGTCGCCCCTGGGTGAGTCATCTGTGGCACCAGCTGTCTGAGGACGTCTGCACCCAGTTGAGGCAGCTTCCTCACTCTTCCCTGTTTTCTTTTAGGGTGGACTTGGGCAGTTAGACACTCCCGGGACATTCCCCCAGTAAAAGTCCATATACAGCACGTTCCGGTTGAAAGGCACGAATTTTTCCTTTGATGTATGCTGTGTCAACCCACACATACACCTCCACCATCTCCTTAGCATAGCCATTTAGGAATTGGACATCTATGTGTCTACCTGTCTCAGATCCTGGCGTTATTAGACTGGTTCTCACCATGTGGGTGGTGGCGCCTTTTTCACGAAAGACTTTCGCCAATTTTCCGTTAACATTCCCGTCCACCACCTCAAGGGTCCAAGCTAGTGGATCCTTTCCAACGTTGGGATGTTTCTTACCACTTGAGCTCACACCTGCTATGTAACCTGGCTTCGGTTTTGCCTTGCAATCAGCTGCCCGATGACCTGGCTTACCACAGTTGTAGCACTTGTGTACATGCTTGTTGGAGGAGTTTCCCTGCCCCTCCCCTCCCTCCCGGCACACCAGTCTTAGGCTTAGCTCCCTCGCCAGTACCTGCAGCATGATGCTTCTCGTGCGGCTTCACCCCTTTCACCTGTCTCTTGGCCCCAGCCCACAGATCAGCTTGCTTGGCCATAGACTGATTTGACATAACTTTTGCTCTTTGTTGCTTGACGCAACTCCTGCTCTTTGAGCTTGACGCAGAGAGACGATTCGCATGCTTCTAAGAACTGTTCACGAATCATCAGTTGATAGAACTCCATGCTCCCAGGACCAGTCTCCATGAGTTCACAGTAAAGGTTTAGACTTGATTCTAACCGCTGTAACATTAGCATATATGTCTCCCCTTTTTGCAATTGAGCCCTACAGAAATTCTCTAGCATCCGGTCTGCAGTGATGCCAAAACC